>NW_025547906.1:5000-22855 GCF_905237065.1 Salmo salar | reverse complement strand
GGTATACACACCTAGAGTCTACCCTAGAGCAATACTACCTGGTATACACACCTAGAGTTCTAGAGTACTACCTGGTACACACACCTAGAGTCTACCCTAGAGCAATACTACCTGGTACACACACCTAGAGTCTACCCTAGAGCAATACTACCTGGTACACACACCTAGAGTCTACCCTAGAGCAATACTACCTGGTACACACACCTAGAGTCTACCCTAGAGCAATACTACCTGGTACACACACCTAGAGTCTACCCTAGAGCAATACTACCTGGTACACACACCTAGAGTCTACCCTAGAGCAATACTACCTGGTACACACACCTAGAGTCTACCCTAGAGCAATACTACCTGGTATACACACCTAGAGTCTACCCTAGAGCAATACTACCTGGTATACACACCTAGAGAGCAATACTACCTGGTATACACACCTAGAGAGTTATACTACCTGGTATACACACCTAGAGTCTACCCTAGAGCAATACTACCTGGTACACACACCTAGAGAGTTATTCTACCTGGTATACACACCTAGACAGTTATACTACCTGGTACACACACACACACAGCTAGAGAGTTATTTTACCTGGTACACACATCTAGAGAGTTATACTACCTGGTACACACACCTAGAGAGTTATACTACCTGTTACACACACACCTAGAGTTATACTACCTGGTACACACACACCTAGAGAGTTATACTACCTGGTACACACACACCTAGAGTCTACCCTAGAGCAATACTACCTGGTACACACACCTAGAGAGTTATACTACCTGGTATACACACCTAGAGTCTACCCTAGAGCAATACTACCTGGTACACACACCTAGAGAGTTATACTACCTGGTACACACACCTAGAGAGTTATACTACCTGGTACACACTCCTAGAGTCTACCCTAGAGCAATACTACCTGGTATACACATCTAGAGAGTTATACTACCTGGTATACACACACCTAGAGAGTTATACTACCTGGTATATACACACCTAGAGAGTTATACTACCTGGTATACACACACCTAGAGAGTTATACTACCTGGTATACACACACCTAGAGAGTTATACTACCTGGTATACACACACCTAGAGAGTTATACTACCTGGTATACACACACCTAGAGAGTTATACTACCTGGTATACACACACCTAGAGTCTAACCTAGAGCAATACTACCTGGTATACACACACACACACCTAGAGAGTTATACTACCTGGTACACACACACACACACAGCTAGAGAGTTATACTACCTGGTACACACACCTAGACAGTTATACTACCTGGTACACACACACCTAGAGAGTTATACTACCTGGTACACACACACCTAGAGAGTTATACTACCTGGTACACACACACCTAGAGAGTTATACTACCTGGTACACACACACCTAGAGAGTTATACTACCTGGTACACACACACCTAGAGAGTTATACTACCTGGTACACACACACCTAGAGAGTTATACTACCTGGTACACACACACCTAGAGTCTACCCTAGAGCAATACTACCTGGTATACACACCTAGAGAGTTATACTACCTGGTACACACACACCTAGAGTCTACCCTAGAGCAATACTACCTGGTATACACATCTAGAGAGTTATACTACCTGGTACACACACACCTAGAGAGCAATACTACCTGGTATACACACCTAGAGAGTTATACTACCTGGTATACACACCTAGAGAGTAATACTACCTGGTACACACATCTAGAGAGTTATACTACCTGGTACACACACACCTAGAGAGTTATACTACCTGGTACACACACACCTAGAGAGTTATACTACCTGGTACACACACACCTAGAGCAATACTACCTGGTACACACACCTAGAGAGTTATACTACCTGGTATACACACCTAGAGAGTTATACTACCTGGTATACACACCTAGAGAGTTATACTACCTGGTATACACACCTAGAGAGTTATACTACCTGGTATACACACCTAGAGAGTTATACTACCTGGTACACACACCTAGAGAGTTATACTACCTGGTATACACACCTAGAGAGTTATACTACCTGGTATACACACCTAGAGAGTAATACTACCTGGTATATACACACCTAGAGAGTTATACTACCTGGTATACACACCTAGAGAGTTATACTACCTGGTACACACACCTAGAGTCTACCCTAGAGTTATACTACCTGGTATACACACCTAGAGAGTTATACTACCTGGTATACACACCTAGAGAGTTATACTACCTGGTACACACACCTAGAGAGTTATACTACCTGGTATACACACCTAGAGAGTTATACTACCTGGTATACACACCTAGAGAGTTATACTACCTGGTATACACACCTAGAGAGTTATACTACCTGGTATATACACACCTAGAGAGTTATACTACCTGGTATACACACCTAGAGAGTTATACTACCTGGTATACACACCTAGAGAGTTATACTACCTGGTACACACACCTCGAGAGTTATACTACCTGGTACACACACCTAGACACACCTAGAGAGTTATACTACCTGGTATACACACCTAGAGAGTAATACTACCTGGTATACACTCCTAGAGAGTTATACTACCTGGTATACACACCTAGAGAGTTATACTACCTGGTATACACACCTAGAGAGTTATACTACCTGGTACACACACCTGGAGAGTTATACTACCTGGTATACACACACACACACACACACACACACACCTAGAGAGTTATACTACCTGGTATACACACCTAGAGAGTTATACTACCTGGTACACACACCTAGAGAGTTATACTACCTGGTACAATCACCTAGAGAGTTATACTACCTGGTATACACACCTAGAGAGTTATACTACCTGGTATACACACCTAGAGAGTTATACTACCTGGTACACACACCTGGACACACCTAGAGAGTTATACTACCTGGTATACACACCTAGACACACCTAGAGAGTTATACTACCTGGTATACACACACACACACACACCTAGAGAGTTATACTACCTGGTATATACACACCTAGAGAGTTATACTACCTGGTATATACACACCTAGAGAGTTATACTACCTGGTATATACACACCTAGAGAGTTATACTACCTGGTATATACACACCTAGAGAGTTATACTACCTGGTATATACACACCTAGAGAGTTATACTACCTGGTATATACACACCTAGAGAGTTATACTACCTGGTATATACACACCTAGAGAGTTATACTACCTGGTATATACACACCTAGAGAGTTATACTACCTGGTATATACACACCTAGAGAGTTATACTACCTGGTATATACACACCTAGAGAGTTATACTACCTGGTATATACACACCTAGAGAGTTATACTACCTGGTATATACACACCTAGAGAGTTATACTACCTGGTATATACACACCTAGAGAGTTATACTACCTGGTATATACACACCTAGAGAGTTATACTACCTGGTATATACACACCTAGAGAGTTATACTACCTGGTATATACACACCTAGAGACTTATACTACCTGGTATATACACACCTAGAGACTTATACTACCTGGTATATACACACCTAGAGAGTTATACTACCTGGTATATACACACCTAGAGAGTTATACTACCTGGTATATACACACCTAGAGAGTTATACTACCTGGTATATACACACCTAGAGAGTTATACTACCTGGTATATACACACCTAGAGAGTTATACTACCTGGTATATACACACCTAGAGAGTTATACTACCTGGTATATACACACCTAGAGAGTTATACTACCTGGTATATACACACCTAGAGAGTTATACTACCTGGTATATACACACCTAGAGAGTTATACTACCTGGTATATACACACCTAGAGAGTTATACTACCTGGTATATACACACCTAGAGAGTTATACTACCTGGTATATACACACCTAGAGAGTTATACTACCTGGTATATACACACCTAGAGAGTTATACTACCTGGTATATACACACCTAGAGAGTTATACTACCTGGTATATACACACCTAGAGAGTTATACTACCTGGTATATACACACCTAGAGAGTTATACTACCTGGTATATACACACCTAGAGAGTTATACTACCTGGTATATACACACCTAGAGAGTTATACTACCTGGTATATACACACCTAGAGAGTTATACTACCTGGTATATACACACCTAGAGAGTTATACTACCTGGTATATACACACCTAGAGAGTTATACTACCTGGTATATACACACCTAGAGAGTTATACTACCTGGTATATACACACCTAGAGAGTTATACTACCTGGTATATACACACCTAGAGAGTTATACTACCTGGTATATACACACCTAGAGAGTTATACTACCTGGTATATACACACCTAGAGAGTTATACTACCTGGTATATACACACCTAGAGAGTTATACTACCTGGTATATACACACCTAGAGAGTTATACTACCTGGTATATACACACCTAGAGAGTTATACTACCTGGTATATACACACCTAGAGAGTTATACTACCTGGTATATACACACCTAGAGAGTTATACTACCTGGTATATACACACCTAGAGAGTTATACTACCTGGTATATACACACCTAGAGAGTTATACTACCTGGTATATACACACCTAGAGAGTTATACTACCTGGTATATACACACCTAGAGAGTTATACTACCTGGTATATACACACCTAGAGAGTTATACTACCTGGTATATACACACCTAGAGAGTTATACTACCTGGTATATACACACCTAGAGAGTTATACTACCTGGTATATACACACCTAGAGAGTTATACTACCTGGTATATACACACCTAGAGAGTTATACTACCTGGTATATACACACCTAGAGAGTTATACTACCTGGTATATACACACCTAGAGAGTTATACTACCTGGTATATACACACCTAGAGAGTTATACTACCTGGTATATACACACCTAGAGAGTTATACTACCTGGTATACACACCTAGAGAGTTATACTACCTGGTACATACACACCTAGAGAGTTATACTACCTGGTATACACACCTAGAGCCCCTGAGTTATACTACCTGGTATACACACACCTAGAGAGTTATACTACCTGGTACACACACACCTAGAGAGTTATACTACCTGGTACACAAACCTAGAGTCTACCCTAGAGTTATACTACCTGGTATACACACCTAGAGAGTTATACTACCTGGTATACACACCTAGAGAGTTATACTACCTGGTACACACACACCTAGAGAGTTATACTACCTGGTACACACACCTAGAGAGTTATACTACCTGGTATACACACCTAGAGAGTTATACTACCTGGTACACACACACCTAGAGAGTTATACTACCTGGTATACACACCTAGAGAGTTATACTACCTGGTACACACACACCTAGAGAGTTATACTACCTGGTACACAAACCTAGAGGCTACCCTAGAGTTATACTACCTGGTATACACACCTAGAGAGTTATACTACCTGGTATACACACCTAGAGAGTTATACTACCTGGTACACACACACCTAGAGAGTTATACTACCTGGTACACACACCTAGAGTCTACCCTAGAGTTATACTACCTGGTATACACACCTAGAGAGTTATACTACCTGGTATACACACCTAGAGAGTTATACTACCTGGTACACACACCTAGAGAGTTATACTACCTGGTATACACACCTAGACACACCTAGAGAGTTATACTACCTGGTATACACACCTAGAGAGTTATACTACCTGGTATACACACCTAGAGAGTTATACTACCTGGTATATACACACCTAGAGAGTTATACTACCTGGTATACACACCTAGAGAGTTATACTACCTGGTATACACACCTAGAGAGTTATACTACCTGGTACACACACACCTAGAGAGTTATACTACCTGGTATACACACCTAGAGAGTTATACTACCTGGTACACACACACCTAGAGAGTTATACTACCTGGTACACAAACCTAGAGGCTACCCTAGAGTTATACTACCTGGTATACACACCTAGAGAGTTATACTACCTGGTATACACACCTAGAGAGTTATACTACCTGGTACACACACACCTAGAGAGTTATACTACCTGGTACACACACCTAGAGTCTACCCTAGAGTTATACTACCTGGTATACACACCTAGAGAGTTATACTACCTGGTATACACACCTAGAGAGTTATACTACCTGGTATACACACCTAGAGAGTTATACTACCTGGTATATACACACCTAGAGAGTTATACTACCTGGTATACACACCTAGAGAGTTATACTACCTGGTATACACACCTAGAGAGTTATACTACCTGGTACACACACACCTAGAGAGTTATACTACCTGGTATACACACCTAGAGAGTTATACTACCTGGTACACACACACCTAGAGAGTTATACTACCTGGTACACAAACCTAGAGGCTACCCTAGAGTTATACTACCTGGTATACACACCTAGAGAGTTATACTACCTGGTATACACACCTAGAGAGTTATACTACCTGGTACACACACACCTAGAGAGTTATACTACCTGGTACACACACCTAGAGTCTACCCTAGAGTTATACTACCTGGTATACACACCTAGAGAGTTATACTACCTGGTACACACACCTAGAGAGTTATACTACCTGGTATACACACCTAGACACACCTAGAGAGTTATACTACCTGGTATACACACCTAGAGAGTTATACTACCTGGTATACACACCTAGAGAGTTATACTACCTGGTATACACACCTAGAGAGTTTTACTACCTGGTACACACACTTAGAGGCTACCCTAGAGTTATACTACCTGGTATACACACCTAGAGAGTTATACTACCTGGTATACACACCTAGAGAGTTATACTACCTGGTACACACACACCTAGAGAGTTATACTACCTGGTACACACACCTAGAGTCTACCCTAGAGTTATACTACCTGGTATACACACCTAGAGAGTTATACTACCTGGTATACACACCTAGAGAGTTATACTACCTGGTACACACACCTAGAGAGTTTTACTACCTGGTACACACACCTAGAGTCTACCCTAGAGTTATACTACCTGGTATACACACCTAGAGAGTTATACTACCTGGTATACACACCTAGAGAGTTATACTACCTGGTATACACACCTAGAGAGTTATACTACCTGGTCAGATTGTAGGGTTATTTACTCTCTGTGTATTTTTGTCCAGGTTTTGTCTCTGGGGTGATGTGGGGTATTGCTACCTGCTGCTGGTTTCTGGCCAACACCTACCTGAGTGCTGTGGTCAGTTTCCCCATAATAACCACGGTGAGTATTAATACTACAGCAGTACTATGTTAATACTACAGCAGTACTGTTTTAATGCTACAGCGGTACTGTTTTAATGCTATAGCGGTACTATATTAATACTACAGCAGTACTATATTAATACTACGGCAGTGCTATATTAATACTATAGCAGGAATACTACGGCAGTGCTATATTAATACTATAGCAGTAATATATTAATACTACAGCAGTGCTATATTAATACTACAGCAGTAATATATTAATACTACAGCAGTCCTATATTAATACTACGGCAGTGCTATATTAATACTATAGCAGGAATACTACGGCAGTGCTATATTAATACTATAGCAGTAATATATTAATACTACAGCAGTGCTATATTAATACTACAGCGGTACTATGTTAATACTACAGCAGTACTATATTAATACTACAGCAGTGCTATATGAATACTACAGCAGTACTATGTTAATACTACAGCAGTACTATATTAATACTACAGCTGTGCTATATACAGCAGTACTATATTAATACTACAGCAGTACTATGTTAATACTACAGCGGTACTATATTAATACTACAGCGGTACTATATTAATACTGCTGCGGTAGTACTATATTAATACTATGGCAGCACTATATTAATACTATAGCAGTAATATATTAATACTACAGCAGTACTATATTAATACTACAGCAGTGCTATATTAATACTACAGCAGTGCTATATTAATACTACAGCAGTGCTATATTAATACTACAGCAGTGCTATATTAATACTACAGCAGTACTATATTAATACTACAGCAGTACTGTTTTAATGCTACAGCGGTACTATATTAATACTACAGCAGTACTATATTAATACTACGGCAGTGCTATATTAATACTATAGCAGGAATATATTAATACTACAGCAGTGCTATATTAATACTACAGCAGTAATATATTAATACTACAGCAGTGCTATATTAATACTATAGCAGGAATACTACAGCAGTGCTATATTAATACTATAGCAGTAATATATTAATACTACAGCAGTGCTATATTAATACTACAGCAGTACTATATTAATACTACAGCAGTACTGTTTTAATGCTACAGCGGTACTGTTTTAATGCTATAGCGGTACTATATTAATACTACAGCAGTACTATATTAATACTACGGCAGTGCTATATTAATACTATAGCAGGAATACTACGGCAGTGCTATATTAATACTATAGCAGTAATATATTAATACTACAGCAGTGCTATATTAATACTACAGCAGTAATATATTAATACTACAGCAGTGCTATATTAATACTACGGCAGTGCTATATTAATACTATAGCAGGAATACTACGGCAGTGCTATATTAATACTATAGCAGTAATATATTAATACTACAGCAGTGCTATATTAATACTACAGCAGTAATATATTAATACTACAGCAGTGCTATATTAATACTACAGCAGTGCTATATTAATACTATAGCAGGAATACTACAGCAGTGCTATATTAATACTATAGCAGTAATATATTAATACTACAGCAGTACCATATTACTATAACAACGGTAGTACCTTAATAATACTATAGTGCTGTGTTGGTGCTACAGCGGTACTATATTAATACTACAGCGGTACTATATTAATACTACAGCAGTACCATGTTGATGATATTTTTATTTAATCTTTATTTAACTCGGCAAGTCAGTTAACAGCAGTACTATATTACTATAACAGCGGTAGTACCTTAATAATACTACAGTACTATGTTGATGCTACGGCGGTGCTGTGTTGATGCTACGGCGGTGCTGCGTTGATGCTACGGCGGTGCTGTGTTGATGCTACGGCGGTGCTGTGTTGATGCTACGGCGGTGCTGTGTTGATGCTACGGCGGTGCTGTGTTGATGCTACGGCGGCGCTGCTGTGTCGATGCTACGGCGGCGCTGCTGTGTCGATGCTACGGCGGCGGTGCTGTGTCGATGCTACGGCGGCGCTGCTGTGTCGATGCTACGGCGGCGGTGCTGTGGCGATGCTACGGCGGCGGTGCTGTGGCGATGCTACGGCGGCGGTGCTGTGGCGATGCTACGGCGGCGGTGCTGTGGCGATGCTACGGCGGCGCTGCTGTGGCGATGCTACGGCGGCGGTGCTGTGGCGATGCTACGGCGGTGCTGCTGTGTTGATGCTACGGCGGCGGTGCTGTGGCGATGCTACGGCGGTGCTGCTGTGGCGATGCTGCTGTGTTGATGCTACGGCGGTGCTGCTGTGTTAAGTGTTTCTCTGTGTGCAGGGTCCTGGTCTCATTGCAGCTCTTTGGGGAGTGGTGGTCTTTAAGGAGGTTAAGGTAGGTAACCATTCTATTCAAAAATATATTACCAAAGCAAACTTATGTTAACCTTTTTCACTTGTGAGTTACAAATATCTCAAATGGATTAAGAAGGAAGCACCTGTTAATTGAAATGCATTCCAGGTGACTAACTCATGAAGCTGGTTGAGAGAATGCCAAGAGTGTGCAAAGCTGTCATCAAGGCAAAGAGGGGCTATTTGAAGAATCACGTCCAACAGCGCTGCCAGAATAACAGCGAAGTAGCTAGCCAACTACGGCTAACAGTCACGTCCAACAGCGCTGCAGCTAGCCAACTACGGCTAACAGTCACGTCCAAACAGCGCTGCCAGAATAACAGCAAAGTAGCTAGCCAACTACGGCTAACAGTCACGTCCAACAGCAAAGTAGCTAGCCAACTACGGCTAACAGTCACGTCCAACAGCGCTACCAGAATAACAGTGAAGTAGCTAGCCAACTACGGCTAACAGTCACGTCCAACAGCGCTGCCAGAATAACAGCAAAGTAGCTAGCCAACTACGGCTAACAGTCACGTCCAAACAGCGCTGCCAGAATAACAGTGAAGTAGCTAGCTGCGTTTGGTTAGGCTGTTCCGTAGCGACATTCACTGGGGTATATCCAGTTTAACAAAACATTTTTTGTACTTTTTGTGTAGTGTTTTTTTGGTGAAGTTTTCATTAAGTCCTTGGATATCCAACAACACTTATTATCTATCACCTGTTATCTTGGGTGCAAATAAAACCGATAAAAATGACCTGACGAGGCGTGATTTCGCCGTAGAAAAGTTTCTCTCGTCAGGACCCTGTTCATGACAGATGAGATGGCATACCAAACACTAGGCTAGTTTGTTGCTAGTAAATACATTAATAGGACAACCGAATTCAACAATACCAGTTGCTGAAAAACAGCTGGTCAAACGAGAAACGTGGGACGATTTGAAAGCGTAGCGCCTCTTTCATCACGACGGCAACATTTTGGCAGGAGGAGAAACTTCATGGTTAAATGACCTCTCTTCTCCTCCTCAGGGTCAGGGCTTATTGGTTAAATGACCTCTCGTCTCCTCCTCCTCAGGGTCAGGGCTTATTGGTTAAATGACCTCTCGTCTCCTCCTCCTCAGGGTCAGGGCTTATTGGTTAAATGACCTCTCGTCTCCTCCTCCTCAGGGTTGGTGTAACTTCCTCATCCTGGGCGTGGCGTTCTCATTGGTTCTAGCCGGAGCCCTGCTGACAGCCTTCTCTAAGGTGTAACACACAGCTTCTCTAAGGTGTAACACACAGCTTCTCTAAGGTGTAACACACAGCTTCTCCAAGGTGTAACACACAGCTTCTCCAAGGTGTAACACACAGCTTCTCTAAGGTGTAACACACAGCTTCTCTAAGGTGTAACACACAGCTTCTCTAAGGTGTAACACACAGCTTCTCTAAGGTGTAACACACAGCTTCTCCAAGGTGTAACACACACCTTCTCCAAGGTGTAACACACAGCTTCTCTAAGGTGTAACACACAGCTTCTCTAAGGTGTAACACACAGCTTCTCTAAGGTGTAACACACAGCTTCTCTAAGGTGTAACACACAGCTTCTCTAAGGTGTAACACACAGCTTCTCTAAGGTGTAACACACAGCTTCTCTAAGGTGTAACACACAGCTTCTCTAAGGTGTAACACACAGCTTCTCTAAGGTGTAACACACAGCTTCTCTAAGGTGTAACACACAGCTTCTCTAAGGTGTAACACACAGCTTCTCTAAGGTGTAACACACAGCTTCTCTAAGGTGTAACACACAGCTTCTCCAAGGTGTAACACACAGCTTCTCCAAGGTGTAACACACAGCTTCTCCAAGGTGTAACACACAGCTTCTCCAAGGTGTAACACACAGCTTCTCTAAGGTGTAACACACAGCTTCTCTAAGGTGTAACACACAGCTTCTCTAAGGTGTAACACACAGCTTCTCCAAGGTGTAACACACAGCTTCTCCAAGGTGTAACACACAGCTTCTCCAAGGTGTAACACACAGCTTCTCTAAGGTGTAACACACAGCTTCTCTAAGGTGTAACACACAGCTTCTCTAAGGTGTAACACACAGCTTCTCTAAGGTGTAACACACAGCTTCTCCAAGGTGTAACACACAGCTTCTCCAAGGTGTAACACACAGCTTCTCCAAGGTGTAACACACAGCTTCTCCAAGGTGTAACACACAGCTTCTCCAAGGTGTAACACACAGCTTCTCCAAGGTGTAACACACAGCTTCTCCAAGGTGTAACACACAGCTTCTCCAAGGTGTAACACACAGCTTCTCCAAGGTGTAACACACAGCTTCTCCAAGGTGTAACACACAGCTTCTCCAAGGTGTAACACACAGCTTCTCTAAGGTGTTATGACCTTCCGCCAGACACTCAGTGAACCAGGAGGATGATGGTTACTGTCCTCCACAAGGGAACCGTCTTAACTTTTAACTGATACACTTTTTTTAACCATTTCTAGTTAGTCTCTAATATTTTCTTCCTTGATGAATTCATGGAAATAGACAAATGATTTTATCTTAAAGGGATACTTTTTTTAAAATGTTTTATAAAGTTTGTTTTTCCACTGTGATGTTACAGCCAGTGGCTGAAGAGGGTGAACTGTAGAGTTATCTAATCTAAGTGCCTGAAACTCACTTTCTGGTCCACCACTGTAGAGCCAGTACTTCCTGTTTATCTAATGTGACGTTACAGCCAGTACTTCCTGTTGATCTAATGTGACGTTACAGCCAGTACTTCCTGTTGATATCTAATGTGACGTTACAGCCAGTACTTCCTGTTTATCTAATGTGATGTTACAGCCAGTACTTCCTGTTTATCTAATGTGATGTTAGAGCCAGTACTTCCTGTTTATCTAATGTGACGTTACAGCCAGTACTTCCTGTTGATATGTGACGTTACAGCCAGTACTTCCTGTCGATATGTGACGTTACAGCCAGTACTTCCTGTCGATATGTGACGTTACAGCCAGTACTTCCTGTCGATCTAATGTGACGTTACAGCCAGTACTTCCTGTTGATCTAATGTGACGTTACAGCCAGTACTTCCTGTTGATTTGGCCATCCAATGTATGAGACATTGCAACCCAATAGATGCTAGTCAACCTGCAAAGTGAACACTTCTAAGGTCGCTAAGATAAATATGACTAAACTATAAAAGGCACGGGCTTTCAGCTCTAGAAACGGTTTATAGCCATATTGAATAATTAGATAAAGACATTGTTGGGTTCTGAGAATATGAAATATACTTATTCATGTCACTGAGAGAGGGTATAATGTTTACATTATGTCAGGATATGTCACTGAGACAGGGTATAACGTTTACATTATGTCAGGATATGTCACTGAGGGAGAGAGGGGGTATAATGTTTACATTATGTCAGGATATGTCACTGAGACAGGGTATAACGTTTACATTATGTCAGGATATGTCACTGAGGGAGAGAGGGGGTATAACGTTTACATTCTGTCAGGATATGTCACTGAGACAGGGTATAACGTTTACATTATGTCAGGATATGTCACTGAGACAGGGTATAACGTTTACATTATGTCAGGATATGTCACTGAGGGAGAGAGGGGGTATAATGTTTACATTCTGTCAGGATGTGTTGTTGTTAGCCATCCAGGGATCCTCTGGGAGGAGAAGAGAGACACTCTGGTACCAGGCACCATGACAGCCGTGAGTTGGAGAGGACTGAGCACTCTGGGGTTAGAGGTGAAGAACAGATCTCACTAAGGTTCTGCCTAGCAACAGAGATGCATTGGCTGTTGAGATGCGTAGGAGGACGAAGGGTTAAATATCAGTGCTGTGCGAATGTGTTTTTTTTGTCCGTTCGATCATTTGGGATTAATAAACTTGGTTTAAGATTTCATATTGTCCGGTGAGTTCTTACTCTGACATTTAGAACGTAAACAGTAGTTGGGATTATGCCGATTTTAATTAAGTAACCATTACCACTGTACTGTTTACACCTTCTGTATCATGCGACAAACTTTGATTTAATATAGTGTGTGTTTACCAGAGACAGTAATGTGAAAAACAATATGACCTGCACCAAAGTCAGATTAGAATATAGGACTAGATAAAGTGTTTTTACCTGGAGTTTTTCCTTATCGTAGGCGACTACTTTCACCACTTTTAGTCTTAATCTTTGGTCGTTTACTACACTACTCACTCTGTTTAGCAGATGGCCTCACGTGTGAATCCTTAAAGAGATGGGTGGGGCTAAGGATTAAGAGGGTGTGGACGATGCTGAATGGGTGGAGACGAAGAAGAGCTCTCCAGTAGCTACCAAAAACATTCAGGGGACATTTTCTAAAAAGTGGGGTTACAAGTTCGACTTTCAAAGCAGAATTACTTTCCCATTGTTTCCTCAACTGTAGTGTGTGAGGTACCATTTTCTAGCTCCGAGTCTCTACTTTTATCCAATGTAGCTACATAAGACTGAATCGGGGCGGTCGATAACATTGAGTTTACCACAACAATCACCGGCTTCATTAATAAGTGCATCGATGACGTCGTCCCCAGTGACTGTACGTACATATCCCAACCAGAAGCCATGGAAAAAAGGCAACATCCACAATGATTGGCACTGTTCATTAGAGAACACTGGTTCAACCAGGGCCCTGTTCATTAGAGTACACTGGTTCAACCAGGGCCCTGTTCATTAGAGTACACTGGTTCAACCAGGGCCCTGTTCATTAGAGAACACTGGTTCAACCAGGGCCCTGTTCATTAGAGTACACTGGTTCAACCAGGGCCCTGTTCATTAGAGTACACTGGTTCAACCAGGGCCCTGTTCATTAGAGTACACTGGTTCAACCAGGGCCCTGTTCATTAGAGAACACTGGTTCAACCAGGGCCCTGTTCATTAGAGTACACTGGTTCAACCAGGGCCCTGTTCATTAGAGTACACTGGTTCAACCAGGGCCCTGTTCATTAGAGAACACTGGTTCAACCAGGGCCCTGTTCATTAGAGAACACTGGTTCAACCAGGGCCCTGTTCATTAGAGTACACTGGTTCAACCAGGGCCCTGTTCATTAGAGTACACTGGTTCAACCAGGGCCCTGTTCATTAGAGTACACTGGTTCAACCAGGGCCCTGTTCATTAGAGTACACTGGTTCAACCAGGGCCCTGTTCATTAGAGTACACTGGTTCAACCAGGGCCCTGTTCATTAGAGTACACTGGTTCAACCAGGGCCCTGTTCATTAGAGAACACTGTATCAAAACATGTTTCAACCAGGGCAATAACCGTAAACTAATAATAATACCAGTCTTAATATTAATTTTAGGAGGGGTTTTCAATCACATTTATTTATAAAGCCCTTTTTACAAACAGCCGATGTCACCAAGTGATAGACAGAAACGCAGCCTAAAACCCCAAACAGATATAGTTTAATCAATAGCAGTTTTTCATGTTTCCATGAAGTGGATAATCATTTTATGTGCAGAAAGACACAGTTGGAAGAAGCTTTATTACCCAAAGTTCCCAGCGGTCAAAACCGTTCGTTTACTAAACAGGGGTGTCACCAAAGCGGTGTTGTATGCGTCGGGTAACTCCAAGATAACTTTCAAAGTTCATGAAAAATGACCGTCGACATGACAATTAATCGTTGGCCTAAATTCCATAAAGCCCTAATGGTCACATGATCACTTGGTAGGGCAGGACGACGGGCCGTGTATCAGGTGAAGAACAGGTCTTGGTAGGGCAGGACGACGGGCCGTGTATCAGGTGAAGAACAGGTCTTGGTAGGGCAGGACGACGGGCCGTGTATCAGGTGAAGAACAGGTCTTGGTAGGGCAGGACGTGTATCAGTTGAAGAACAGGTCTTGGTAGGGCAGGACGACGGGCCGTGTATCCGGTGAAGAACAGGTCATGGTAGGGCAGGACGACGGGCCGTGTATCCGGTGAAGAACAGGTCATGGTAGGGCAGGACGACGGGCCGTGTATCCGGTGAAGAACAGGTCTTGGTAGGGCAGGACGACGGGCCGTGTATCCGGTGAAGAACAGGTCTTGGTAGGGCAGGACGACGGGACGTGTATCAGTTGAAGAACAGGTCTTGGTAGGGCAGGACGACGGGCCGTGTATCAGGTGAAGAACAGGTCTTGGTAGGGCAGGACGACGGGCTGTGTATCAGTTGAAGAACAGGTCTTGGTAGGGCAGGACGACGGGCCGTGTATCAGGTGAAGAACAGGTCTTGGTAGGGCAGGACGACGGGCCGTGTATCAGGTGAAGAACAGGTCTTGGTAGGGCAGGACGACGGGCCGTGTATCAGGTGAAGAACAGGTCTTGGTAGGGCAGGACGACGGGCCGTGTATCAGTTGAAGAACAGGTCTTGGTAGGGCAGGACGTATCAGTTGAAGAACAGGTCCTGACAGATCCGTTGTGTGTCTTCAGGGCAGGTGACTTCATGTCCGATGGTTCTGGGATCTGCATAGATCTCATGGTCGTTTCCTCCCTAAAGCACAAAATTAACATATCAAAGCTACAACACGGTGGTCGTTATGAAGCTACAACACGGTGGTCGTTATAACACGGTGGTCGTTATAACACGGTGGTCGTTATAACACGGTGGTCGCTATTACACGGTGGTCGCTATTACACGGTGGTCGCTATTACACGGTGGTCGTTATAACACGGTGGTCGCTATGAAGCTACAACACGGTGGTCGTTATGAAGCTACAACACGGTGGTCGTTATGAAGCTATAACACGGTGGTCGTTATGAAGCTATAACACGGTGGTCGTTATGAAGCTACAACACGGTGGTCGTTATGAAGCTATAACACGGTGGTCGTTATGAAGCTACAACACGGTGGTCGTTATGAAGCTACAACACGGTGGTCGTTATAACACGGTGGTCGTTATAACACGGTGGTCGCTATTACACGGTGGTCGCTATAACACGGTGGTCGTTATAACACGGTGGTCGTTATGAAGCCATAACACGGTGGTCGTTATGAAGCCATAACACGGTGGTCGTTATGAAGCTATAACACGGTGGTCGTTATGAAGCTATAACACGGTGGTCGTTATAACACGGTGGTCGTTATGAAGCTACAACACGGTGGTCGTTATGAAGCTACAACACGGTGGTCGTTATGAAGCTATAACACGGTGGTCGTTATGAAGCTATAACACGGTGGTCGTTATGAAGCTATAACACGGTGGTCGTTATGAAGCTATAACACGGTGGTCGTTATGAAGCTATAACACGGTGGTCATTATGAAGCTACTTACAGGTTTAGTTTTGTCTCCAAAGAAGTGTATGGTTTGATAGGAGTCTTTCTCTACCAGGCCCAGACAGTAACGCTTATCCCATCCCTCTGGGAACACATCAAAACTGATCTGGCCGCCTGATGGAGGGAGGGAGGGAGGGAGGCAGGGAGGGAGGGAGGGAGAGTGGGAGGAAGAGAGGGAGGGAGGCAGGGAGAGTGGGAGGAAGAGTGGGAGGCAGGGAGGAAGAGAGGGAGAGAGGGAGGAAGAGAGGGAGAGAGGGAGGAAGAGAGGGAGAGAGGGAGAGAGGGAGGCAGGGAGAGTGGGAGGAAGAGAGGGAGAGAGGGAGGAAGAGAGGGAGGGAGGGAGGCAGGGAGGAAGGGAGAGAGGGAGGCAGGGAGGGAGGGAGAGAGGGAGGCAGGGAGGGAGGGAGAGAGGGAGGCAGGGAGGGAGGGAGAGTGGGAGGCAGGGAGGGAGGGAGGGAGGGAGAGTGGGAGGCAGGGAGGGAGGGAGAGTGGGAGGCAGGGAGGAAGAGTGGGAGGCAGGGAGGAAGAGTGGGAGGCAGGGAGGGAGAGTGGGAGGCAGGGAGGGAGAGTGGGAGGCAGGGAGGGAGAGTGGGAGGCAGGGAGGGAGAGTGGGAGGCAGGGAGGAAGAGTGGAAGGCAGGGAGGGAGAGTGGGAGGCAGGGAGGGAGAGTGGAAGGCAGGGAGGGAGAGTGGAAGGCAGGGAGGGAGAGTGGAAGGCAGGGAGGGAGAGTGGAAGGCAGGGAGGAAGAGTGGAAGGCAGGGAGGAAGAGTGGGAGGGAGGAAGAGAGGCAGGGAGGGAGGGAGAGTGGGAGGCAGGGAGGGAGGGAGAGTGGGAGGCAGGGAGGGAGGGAGGGAGGAAGAGTGGGAGGCAGGGAGGGAGAGTGGGAGGCAGGGGAGGGAGGGAGGCAGGGAGGGAGGGAGAGAGGGAGGCAGGGAGGGAGGGAGAGTGGGAGGCAGGGAGGGAG
>NW_025547905.1:0-22500 GCF_905237065.1 Salmo salar | reverse complement strand
CATAAAGGCCTGATTGGTGGAGTGAACTGGCTAGTTTAACAGCATTCCAGCCGTGTTTACAGTATATCAGACAACATACTAGGGATAGGGATAGGGATAGGGATAGGGATAGGGATTGGGATAGGGTTAGGGATAGGGATAGGGTTAGGGATAGGGATAGGGTTAGGGATAGGGATAGGGATTGGGATAGGGATAGGGTTTGGGATAGGGATTGGGATAGGGTTTGGGATAGGGTTTGGGATAGGGATTGGGATAGGGTTTGGGATAGGGATAGGGAAAGGGATTGGACCTTGGACTGTTCCAGTACTGCATTATTCTTTTGGCTGGTTCTCCAATGGAATAAATCCTATTTTTATAACACAAGGCTGGAAAAACCATGTGCTTATTTATCTATATGCCAACAGCACACAACATTGCATAATACAGTTGAAGTCGGAAGTTTACATACACCTTAGACAAATACATTTAGACTCAGTTTTTCACAATTCCTGACATTTAATCCTAGTAAAACAACAATCTTTTTTCTGAGGTCTTGGCTGATTTCTTTTGATTTTCCCTTGATGTCAAGCAAAGAGGCACTGAGTTTGAAGGTAGACCTTGAAATACATCCACAGGTACACCTCCAATTGACTCAAATGATGTCAATTAGCCAATCAGAAGCTTCTAAAGCCATGACATAATTTTCAGGAATTTTCCAAGCTGTTTAAAGGCACCAGTCAACTTAGTGGATGTAAACTTCTGACCCACTGGAATTGTGATCTAGTGAATTATAAGTTAAATAATCTGTCTGTAAACAATTGTTGGAAAAAATACTTGTGTCATGCACAAAGTAGATGTCCTAACCGACTTGCCAAAACTATAGTTTGTTAACAAGAAATTTGTGGAGTGGTGGAAAAACTCGTTTTAATGACTCCAACCTGAGGCTTAATGATTCGGATTAAAATACGTCTTTATCAAACTAATGTTTTTGTATATTTTCAGTGTGGAACCTGTCTGTGTTTAGGGGGTTATAACCTGGACTAAGCCCTTCTAACGCCACTAGTAGTTCACAAAGTAGGGTTTTCACTAGGTACCGCGACCACAAAGTCGTAAAGCCTGTTTCTACAATGCATCTTCTTAAAATACGATTTTAACCCTAACCTTAACCCTAACCTTAACCACACTGCTAACCTTATGCCTAACCCTTAAGTAAGACCAAAAAGCAAAGTTTAGTCCATTTTGAATTTGTGAAAAAACTGTTGTCATTTGGCAAGGAATGTAGCTTGTGTATCCCATCAGATCTGTAATTATAGGCTTTTATTCCTGTATTTATAGCCTTTTATTTCTGTTTTTATAGGCTTTTATTTATTTCTGTATTTATAGGCTTTTATTTCTGTTTTTATAGGCTTTTATTCCTGTAATTATAGGCTTTTATTTCTGTAATTATAGGCTTTTATTTCTGTTTTTATAGGCTTTTATTTCTGTTTTTATAGGCTTTTATTCCTGTAATTATAGGCTTTTATAGGCTTTTATTCCTGTTTTTATAGGCTTTTATTCCTGTAATTATAGGCTTTTATTTCTATACTCAGCACGCGTGTGTAGAGGGACCGGTCGGAACGCAATTGAGTGAGACACGGGGGGGGGAAGGGAATTTAGGGAGCAGAACTGTGTCCTACATCTCTACAATATACCACAGGAATGAGGAAAAACATTATTGGTTACTGTTCTATGCATGTTGGTAACCAGTTTATAATTGCAACAGACACACAGACACTCACCATCGTCTCCCATCCTCCCTCCCTCCCCCCCCTCCTCCCAGAAACTCACCATCGTCTCCCCCCTCCCCCTCCCCTCCCTCCCTCCCCTCCCAGAAACTCACCATCGTCCCCCCCTCCCTCCCCTCCCCTCCCCTCCCTCCCTCCTCCCAGAAACTCACCATCGTCCCCCCCCTCCCCTCCCCTCCCCCCTCCCTCCCAGAAACTCACCATCGTCTCCCAGTTGTTCTTTGATCTTGATATAGTCCGACCCCCCCACCACGCCGACTCTAACACGCCGCCGCAGACGCTGCAGGAAGTCCTCCATCCCGGGAGTCACCCTCTGAAACACGCCAGTACACGTTAGTACACGCCAGTACACGTTAGTACACGCCAGTACATGTTAATACACGCCAGTACACGTTAATACACGCCAGTACACGCCAGTACACGGTGCTACAACAACCAGTCAGTCAATCACACAGTCCTGCCTCTACAACGGATACAGTAGATATCATTCTAACATGGCTAAACCACAGCTCTCTCTCTCTCTACTGTCTGGAGTGTGAACTAACATGGCTAAACCATAGCTCTCTCTCTCTCTCTCTCTCTCTCTCTCTCTCTCTCTACTGTCTGGAGTGTGAACTAACATGGCTAAACCATAGCTCTCTCTCTCTCTACTGTCTGGAGTGTGAACTAACATGGCTAAACCACATCACTCTCTCTCTCTCTCTCTACTGTCTGGAGTGTGAACTAACATGGCTAAACCACAGCTCTCTCTCTCTCTCTCTACTGTCTGGAGTGTGAACTAACATAGCTAAACCACAGCTCTCTCTCTCTCTCTCTACTGTCTGGAGTGTGAACTAACATAGCTAAACCATAGCTCTCTCTACTGTCTGGAGTGTGAACTAACATAGCTAAACCACAGCACTCTCTCTCTCTACTGTCTGGAGTGTGAACTAACATGGCTAAACCACAGCTCTCTCTCTCTCTACTGTCTGGAGTGTGAACTAACATAGCTAAACCACAGCTCTCTCTCTCTCTACTGTCTGGAGTGTGAACTAACATAGCTAAACCATAGCTCTCTCTCTCTCTCTCTCTCTACTGTCTGGAGTGTGAACTAACATGGCTAAACCACAGCACTCTCTCTCTCTCTACTGTCTGGAGTGTGAACTAACATAGCTAAACCATAGCTCTCTCTCTCTCTCTCTACTGTCTGGAGTGTGAACTAACATAGCTAAACCACAGCACTCTCTCTCTCTCTACTGTCTGGAGTGTGAACTAACATAGCTAAACCACAGCTCTCTCTCTACTGTCTGGAGTGTGAACTAACATAGCTAAACCACAGCTCTCTCTCTCTCTACTGTCTGGAGTGTGAACTAACATAGCTAAACCATAGCTCTCTCTACTGTCTGGAGTGTGAACTAACACAGCTAAACCATAGCTCTCTCTCTCTCTCTCTCTACTGTCTGGAGTGTGAACTAACATGGCTAAACCACAGCACTCTCTCTCTCTACTGTCTGGAGTGTGAACTAACATAGCTAAACCATAGCTCTCTCTCTCTCTCTCTCTCTACTGTCTGGAGTGTGAACTAACATAGCTAAACCACAGCACTCTCTCTCTCTCTACTGTCTGGAGTGTGAACTAACATAGCTAAACCATAGCTCTCTCTCTCTCTACTGTCTGGAGTGTGAACTAACATAGCTAAACCATAGCACTCTCTCTCTCTACTGTCTGGAGTGTGAACTAACATAGCTAAACCATAGCTCTCTCTCTCTCTCTACTGTCTGGAGTGTGAACTAACACAGCTAAACCATAGCTCTCTCTCTCTCTCTACTGTCTGGAGTGTGAACTAACACAGCTAAACCACAGCTCTCTCTCTCTCTCTACTGTCTGGAGTGTGAACTAACATAGCTAAACCACAGCTCTCTCTCTCTCTACTGTCTGGAGTGTGAACTAACATGGCTAAACCACAGCACTCTCTCTCTCTACTGTCTGGAGTGTGAACTAACATGGCTAAACCACAGCACTCTCTCTCTCTCTCTCTCTCTCTCTCTACTGTCTGGAGTGTGAACTAACACAGCTAAACCACAGCACTCTCTCTCTCTCTCTCTACTGTCTGGAGTGTGAACTAACATAGCTAAACCGTTAGCAGTACCGTCTACCGACCTGTCGAGCGGCAGTCAGCGTCCCGTCCACGTCGAAGAGACACAGCGTCGTGGTGTCGACAGCTTCACCCATTTTTTGTCCGTAGTAAATGCGTTGGTAAATGAGGCCAGTCGGTGTTGGAGGTTTCGTTAGATCCAGCCGATGTGGAAGGCGGAAGAGAATAGTGGACGGACTGCAGCGTCATCTGTGCTCTGTGTATACGGAAGTAAGTGCAGTCCCTTTGTCCAATCACAGCGCACTGTGGGCGTGGCTTTGTAACGTTCGGAACGTAACATTATATAATTATATATATTATATACTGGGACGCCCAATATTTGGTGGTCAGCCTCACCATTAAATACTGAATTATTAACCAGCAGAGAATTTAATAGTTTATTTGTCACCAGAGTCCAGCTGAATTGAGCTGTTTACCAGTTTCATAAAGGTTTTGCACCAATTAGTATTTTATTTAAACCAGATACTAAATGGGGATCCATAATACATACAAATACAGCCCTCAGAGAGGAGGGTCCATGAGGATATGGACCAGAACAGGGTCAGGAGGAGGGTCCATGATGAGGATATGGACCAGAACAGGGTCAGGAGGAGGGTCCATGATGAGGATATGGACCAGAACAGGGTCAGGAGGAGGGTCCATGATGAGGATATGGACCAGAACAGGGTCAGGAGGAGGGTCCATGATGAGGATATGGACCAGAACAGGGTCAGGAGGAGGGTCCATGATGAGGATATGGACCAGAACAGGGTCAGGAGGAGGGTCCATGATGAGGATATGGACCAGAACAGGGTCATGGGAGGGTCCATGATGAGGTTATGGACCAGAACAGGGTCAGGAGGAGGGTCCATGATGAGGATATGGACCAGAACAGGGTCAGGAGGAGGGTACATAATGAGGATATGGACCAGAACAGGGTCAGGGGAGGAGGGTCCATGATGAGGTTATGGACCAGAACAGGGTCAGGGAGGAGGGTCCATGATGAGGTTATGGACCAGAACAGGGTCAGGAGGAGGGTCCATGATGAGGATATGGACCAGAACAGGGTCAGGAGGAGGGTCCATGATGAGGATATGGACCAGAACAGGGTCAGGAGGAGGGTCCATGATGAGGTTATGGACCAGAACAGGGTCAGGGGAGGGTCCATGATGAGGATATGGACCAGAACAGGGTCAGGAGGAGGGTCCATGATGAGGTTATGGACCAGAACAGGGTCAGGGGAGGGTACATGATGAGGATATGGACCAGAACAGGGTCAGGGATTATATATATAGTGTTATCATCACTATAACAGTCTCTACTAGCAGGGAATTTAAGGACAGAAACTATTAAAACGCAGACAGTAAAAATAGACTTTTAATGTGTTGATTTAGGTCAAACAACGTTGATGAGTGTGTAGGAGGAGAGGTGTACAGTCACTAGTGGTGTGTGTGTGTGTGTGTGTGTCCTCACTGAGGAGGATAAGGGCCAGTGGGCGGTGGGGGAGGAGGGGGAGGTGAGAGAAGGGGAGGTTGTGGTAGGGGTGAGAGGGGGGAGGAGACCAGGGGAAGGACATGTGGGGGGAGGAGGGGAGGGTAGAGAGGGAAGGACTGGGGCTGGTAGGGGGGAGGGTAGGGGTAGTGGGGCTGGTGTGGGTAGAATGGAGCCCCTTCGTATCGGGGTGGGGGACCCCAGTTGTCACGGCGGGGTGGACGACTCTGTTGCAAAGGCCTCTGGGACATCTGCGGTCTGGTGACGGAATCTCTGTCTGGAAGAGAAAGACAATGAGGGCACACACACACACACACACACACACACACACACACAGAGACACACACACACACAGAGACACACACACACAGAGACACACACACACAGAGACACACACACACACACACACAGAGACACACACACACACACACAGAGACACACACAGAGACACACACACACACAGAGACACACACACACACACAGAGACACACACACACACACACACACAGAGAGAGGGGTTAAAGCTCAAATTATATACAGCCAACAACCACCACAGTATTTAAAAAATGTAATTAAATGTATTCCCTCTACTGTAAATCGCTCTGGATAGGAGCGTCTGCTAAATGACTGAAATGTCATGTAAAATGTACTGATTCTTCATCACTGTGCTCTCTCCTCCTCCTCATCTGCTCTATTTTACATTCCTCAAAATCCATGCTTGCTTTTCTCCTCGGATATTTGTTCAGAACATTAAAAAAATAAATGTATTTATTGCACAAAATGCTCACCTTAAATCCGTCTACGATAGGGTCTAATCCGTCTACGATAGGGTCTAATCCGTCTACGATAGGGTCTAATCCGTCTACGATAGGGTCTAATCCGTCTACGATAGGGTCTAATCCAGCTACGATAGGGTCTAATCCAGCTACGATAGGGTCTAATCCAGCTACGATAGGGTCTAATCCATAGGGTCTAATCCGTCTACGATAGGGTCTAATCCATAGGGTCTAATCCGTCTACGATAGGGTCTAATCCATAGGGTCTAATCCGTCTACGATAGGGTCTAATCCATCTACGATAGGGTCTAATCCATCTACGATAGGGTCTAATCCATAGGGTCTAATCCATAGGGTCTAATCCGTCTACGATAGGGTCTAATCCATAGGGTCTGATCCATCTACGATAGGGTCTAATCCAGCTACGATAGGGTCTAATCCCTCTACGATAGGGTCTAATCCAGCTACGATAGGGTCTAATCCGTCTACGATAGGGTCTAATCCGTCTACGATAGGGTCTAATCCGTCTACGATAGGGTCTAATCCGTCTACGAAAGGGTCTAATCCGTCTACGATAGGGTCTAATCCAGCTACGATAGGGTCTAATCCAGCTACGATAGGGTCTAATCCAGCTCCGATAGGGTCTAATCCGTCTACGATAGGGTCTAATCCATAGGGTCTAATCCATCTACGATAGGGTCTAATCCAGCTACGATAGGGTCTAATCCAGCTACGATAGGGTCTAATCCATAGGGTCTAATCAGTCTACGATAGGGTCTAATCCGTCTACGATAGGGTCTAATCCGTCTACGATAGGGTCTAATCCGTCTACGATAGGGTCTAATCCGTCTACGATAGGGTCTAATCCGTCTACGATAGGGTCTAATCCGTCTACGATAGGGTCTAATCCATAGGGTCTAATCCGTCTACGATAGGGTCTAATCCGTCTACGATAGGGTCTAATCCGTCTACGATAGGGTCTAATCCGTCTACGATAGGGTCTAATCCGTCTACGATAGGGTCTAATCCGTCTACGATAGGGTCTAATCCTTCTACGATAGGGTCTAATCCAGCTACGATAGGGTCTAATCCAGCTACGATAGGGTCTAATCCAGGTCTAATCCATCTACGATAGGGTCTAATCCATAGGGTCTAATCCGTCTACGATAGGGTCTAATCCATAGGGTCTAATCCGTCTACGATAGGGTCTAATCCATCTACGATAGGGTCTAATCCATCTACGATAGGGTCTAATCCATAGGGTCTAATCCGTCTACGATAGGGTCTAATCCATAGGGTCTGATCCATCTACGATAGGGTCTAATCCAGCTACGATAGGGTCTAATCCCTCTACGATAGGGTCTAATCCAGCTACGATAGGGTCTAATCCGTCTACGATAGGGTCTAATCCGTCTACGATAGGGTCTAATCCGTCTACGATAGGGTCTAATCCGTCTACGATAGGGTCTAATCCGTCTACGAAAGGGTCTAATCCGTCTACGATAGGGTCTAATCCAGCTACGATAGGGTCTAATCCAGCTCCGATAGGGTCTAATCCGTCTACGATAGGGTCTAATCCATAGGGTCTAATCCATCTACGATAGGGTCTAATCCAGCTACGATAGGGTCTAATCCAGCTACGATAGGGTCTAATCCATAGGGTCTAATCAGTCTACGATAGGGTCTAATCCGTCTACGATAGGGTCTAATCCGTCTACGATAGGGTCTAATCCGTCTACGATAGGGTCTAATCCGTCTACGATAGGGTCTAATCCGTCTACGATAGGGTCTAATCCGTCTACGATAGGGTCTAATCCGTCTACGATAGGGTCTAATCCGTCTAAGATAGGGTCTAATCCATCTACGATAGGGTCTAATCCATAGGGTCTAATCCGTCTACGATAGGGTCTAATCCGTCTACGATAGGGTCATAATCCGTCTACGATAGGGTCTAATCCGTCTACGATAGGGTCTAATCCATCTACGATAGGGTCTAATCCAGCTACGATAGGGTCTAATCCAGCTACGATAGGGTCTAATCCAGCTACGATAGGGTCTAATCCAGCTACGATAGGGTCTAATCCAGCTACGATAGGGTCTAATCCAGCTACGATAGGGTCTAATCCAGCTACGATAGGGTCTAATCCAGCTACGATAGGGTCTAATCCATAGGGTCTAATCCATCTACGATAGGGTCTAATCCAGCTACGATAGGGTCTAATCCATCTACGATAGGGTCTAATCCATAGGGTCTAATCCAGCTACGATAGGGTCTAATCCAGCTACGATAGGGTCTAATCCAGCTACGATAGGGTCTAATCCAGCTACGATAGGGTCTAATCCAGCTACGATAGGGTCTAATCCAGCTACGATAGGGTCTAATCCAGCTACGATAGGGTCTAATCCGTCTACGATAGGGTCTAATCCGTCTACGATAGGGTCTAATCCATCTACGATAGGGTCTAATCCATCTACGATAGGGTCTAATCCATAGGGTCTAATCCATAGGGTCTAATCCGTCTACGATAGGGTCTAATCCATCTACGATAGGGTCTAATCCATCTACGATAGGGTCTAATCCATAGGGTCTAATCCGTCTACGATAGGGTCTAATCCATAGGGTCTAATCCAGCTACGATAGGGTCTAATCCAGCTACGATAGGGTCTAATCCAGCTACGATAGGGTCTAATCCAGCTACGATAGGGTCTAATCCAGCTACGATAGGGTCTAATCCAGCTACGATAGGGTCTAATCCATAGGGTCTAATCCATCTACGATAGGGTCTAATCCAGCTACGATAGGGTCTAATCCAGCTACGATAGGGTCTAATCCGTTTACGATAGGGTCTAATCCATCTACGATAGGGTCTAATCCATCTACGATAGGGTCTAATCCATAGGGTCTAATCCGTCTACGATAGGGTCTAATCCATAGGGTAAAATCCAGCTACGATAGGGTCTAATCCAGCTACGATAGGGTCTAATCCATAGGGTCTAATCCGTCTACGATAGGGTCTAATCCGTCTACGATAGGGTCTAATCCAGCTACGATAGGGTCTAATCCAGCTACGATAGGGTCTAATCCGTCTACGATAGGGTCTAATCCGTCTACGATAGGGTCTAATCCGTCTACGATAGGGTCTAATCCGTCTACGAAAGGGTCTAATCCGTCTACGATAGGGTCTAATCCAGCTACGATAGGGTCTAATCCAGCTACGATAGGGTCTAATCCAGCTCCGATAGGGTCTAATCCGTCTACGATAGGGTCTAATCCATAGGGTCTAATCCATCTACGATAGGGTCTAATCCAGCTACGATAGGGTCTAATCCAGCTACGATAGGGTCTAATCCATAGGGTCTAATCAGTCTACGATAGGGTCTAATCCGTCTACGATAGGGTCTAATCCGTCTACGATAGGGTCTAATCCGTCTACGATAGGGTCTAATCCATAGGGTCTAATCCGTCTACGATAGGGTCTAATCCGTCTACGATAGGGTCTAATCCGTCTACGATAGGGTCTAATCCGTCTACGATAGGGTCTAATCCGTCTACGATAGGGTCTAATCCTTCTACGATAGGGTCTAATCCAGCTACGATAGGGTCTAATCCAGCTACGATAGGGTCTAATCCAGCTACGATAGGGTCTAATCCAGGTCTAATCCATCTACGATAGGGTCTAATCCATAGGGTCTAATCCGTCTACGATAGGGTCTAATCCATAGGGTCTAATCCGTCTACGATAGGGTCTAATCCATCTACGATAGGGTCTAATCCATCTACGATAGGGTCTAATCCATAGGGTCTAATCCATAGGGTCTAATCCGTCTACGATAGGGTCTAATCCATAGGGTCTGATCCATCTACGATAGGGTCTAATCCAGCTACGATAGGGTCTAATCCCTCTACGATAGGGTCTAATCCAGCTACGATAGGGTCTAATCCGTCTACGATAGGGTCTAATCCGTCTACGATAGGGTCTAATCCGTCTACGATAGGGTCTAATCCGTCTACGATAGGGTCTAATCCGTCTACGAAAGGGTCTAATCCGTCTACGATAGGGTCTAATCCAGCTACGATAGGGTCTAATCCAGCTCCGATAGGGTCTAATCCGTCTACGATAGGGTCTAATCCATAGGGTCTAATCCATCTACGATAGGGTCTAATCCAGCTACGATAGGGTCTAATCCAGCTACGATAGGGTCTAATCCATAGGGTCTAATCAGTCTACGATAGGGTCTAATCCGTCTACGATAGGGTCTAATCCGTCTACGATAGGGTCTAATCCGTCTACGATAGGGTCTAATCCGTCTACGATAGGGTCTAATCCGTCTACGATAGGGTCTAATCCGTCTACGATAGGGTCTAATCCGTCTACGATAGGGTCTAATCCGTCTACGATAGGGTCTAATCCGTCTAAGATAGGGTCTAATCCATCTACGATAGGGTCTAATCCATAGGGTCTAATCCGTCTACGATAGGGTCTAATCCGTCTACGATAGGGTCATAATCCGTCTACGATAGGGTCTAATCCGTCTACGATAGGGTCTAATCCATCTACGATAGGGTCTAATCCAGCTACGATAGGGTCTAATCCAGCTACGATAGGGTCTAATCCAGCTACGATAGGGTCTAATCCAGCTACGATAGGGTCTAATCCAGCTACGATAGGGTCTAATCCAGCTACGATAGGGTCTAATCCAGCTACGATAGGGTCTAATCCATAGGGTCTAATCCATCTACGATAGGGTCTAATCCAGCTACGATAGGGTCTAATCCATCTACGATAGGGTCTAATCCATAGGGTCTAATCCAGCTACGATAGGGTCTAATCCAGCTACGATAGGGTCTAATCCAGCTACGATAGGGTCTAATCCAGCTACGATAGGGTCTAATCCAGCTACGATAGGGTCTAATCCAGCTACGATAGGGTCTAATCCAGCTACGATAGGGTCTAATCCGTCTACGATAGGGTCTAATCCGTCTACGATAGGGTCTAATCCATCTACGATAGGGTCTAATCCATCTACGATAGGGTCTAATCCATAGGGTCTAATCCATAGGGTCTAATCCGTCTACGATAGGGTCTAATCCATCTACGATAGGGTCTAATCCATCTACGATAGGGTCTAATCCATAGGGTCTAATCCGTCTACGATAGGGTCTAATCCATAGGGTCTAATCCAGCTACGATAGGGTCTAATCCAGCTACGATAGGGTCTAATCCAGCTACGATAGGGTCTAATCCAGCTACGATAGGGTCTAATCCAGCTACGATAGGGTCTAATCCATAGGGTCTAATCCATCTACGATAGGGTCTAATCCATCTACGATAGGGTCTAATCCAGCTACGATAGGGTCTAATCCGTTTACGATAGGGTCTAATCCATCTACGATAGGGTCTAATCCATCTACGATAGGGTCTAATCCATAGGGTCTAATCCGTCTACGATAGGGTCTAATCCATAGGGTAAAATCCAGCTACGATAGGGTCTAATCCAGCTACGATAGGGTCTAATCCATAGGGTCTAATCCGTCTACGATAGGGTCTAATCCGTCTACGATAGGGTCTAATCCAGCTACGATAGGGTCTAATCCAGCTACGATAGGGTCTAATCCAGCTACGATAGGGTCTAATCCGTCTACGATAGGGTCTAATCCGTCTACGATAGGGTCTAATCCGTCTACGATAGGGTCTAATCCAGCTACGATAGGGTCTAATCCAGCTACGATAGGGTCTAATCCATCTACGATAGGGTCTAATCCATCTACGATAGGGTCTAATCCGTCTACGATAGGGTCTAATCCATAGGGTCTAATCCGTCTACGATAGGGTCTAATCCATCTACGATAGTTGAGTGGACCAGAACCAGTGTGTGTTGAGTGGACCAGAACCAGTGTTGAGTGGACCAGAACCAGTGGTGAGTGGACCAGAACCAGTCTGTGTTGAGTGTCTGACCTGGTTGAGGATCAGCTCTCTGTCCTCTTTCTCTCTCACTCTTCTGGACATTCCCCTTCTTCCTCCTTTTCATCTTCTGTTCTGCCTCATCATCACTGAAGTCCAACGCCTGGAGACAGGAGAGACGAGAGGAGACAGGACAGAGAAGAGACGAGAGAGGACAGGACAGAGGAAAGAGGAGTTCAGTGAATTCTACCAGATAAAGACCAGTCTCTTCCTCAATAGGGCATTATGGGTAATCAGACAGGGCCTGTGATCCTCCCCTCTACTATTTAGAAGGCATTATGGGTAATCAGACAGGACCTGTGATCCTCCCCTCTCTACTATTTAGAAGGCATTATGGGTAATCAGACAGGACCTGTGATCCTCCCCTCTACTATTTAGAAGGCATTATGGGTAATCAGACAGGGCCTGTGATCCTCCCCTCTACTATTTAGAAGGCATTATGGGTAATCAGACAGGGCCTGTGATCCTCCCCTCTACTATTTAGAAGGCATTATGGGTAATCAGACAGGGCCTGTGATCCTCCTCTCTACTATTTAGAAGGCATTATGGGTAATCAGACAGGGCCTGTGATCCTCCCCTCTCTACTATTTAGAAGGCATTATGGGTAATCAGACAGGGCCTGTGATCCTCCCCTCTACTATTTAGAAGGCATTATGGGTAATCAGACAGGACCTGTGATCCTCCTCTCTCTACTATTTAGAAGGCATTATGGGTAATCAGACAGGGCCTGTGATCCTGTCTACTATTTAGAAGGCATTATGGGTAATCAGACAGGGCCTGTGATCCTCCCCTCTACTATTTAGAAGGCATTATGGGTAATCAGACAGGGCCTGTGATCCTCTCTACTATTTAGAAGGCATTATGGGTAATCAGACAGGGCCTGTGATCCTCCCCTCTACTATTTAGAAGGCATTATGGGTAATCAGACAGGGCCTGTGATCCTCCCCTCTCTACTATTTAGAAGGCATTATGGGTAATCAGACAGGGCCTGTGATCCTCCCCTCTCTACTATTTAGAAGGCATTATGGGTAATCAGACAGGGCCTGTGATCCTCCCCTCTCTACTATTTAGAAGGCATTATGGGTAATCAGACAGGACCTGTGATCCTCCCCTCTACTATTTAGAAGGCATTATGGGTAATCAGACAGGGCCTGTGATCCTCCCCTCTACTATTTAGAAGGCATTATGGGTAATCAGACAGGACCTGTGATCCTCCCCTCTACTATTTAGAAGGCATTATGGGTAATCAGACAGGGCCTGTGATCCTCCCCCTCTCTACTATTTAGAAGGCATTATGGGTAATCAGACAGGACCTGTGATCCTCCCCTCTACTATTTAGAAGGCATTATGGGTAATCAGACAGGGCCTGTGATCCTCCCCCTCTACTATTTAGAAGGCATTATGGGTAATCAGACAGGGCCTGTGATCCTCCCCCTCTCTACTATTTAGAAGGCATTATGGGTAATCAGACAGGGCCTGTGATCCTCCCCTCTACTATTTAGAAGGCATTATGGGTAATCAGACAGGGCCTGTGATCCTCCCCTCTACTATTTAGAAGGCATTATGGGTAATCAGACAGGGCCTGTGATCCTCCCCTCTATTTAAAAGGCATTATGGGTAATCAGACAGGGCCTGTGATCCTGTCTACTATTTAGAAGGCATTATGGGTAATCAGACAGGGCCTGTGATCCTCCCCTCTACTATTTAGAAGGCATTATGGGTAATCAGACAGGGCCTGTGATCCTGTCTACTATTTAGAAGGCATTATGGGTAATCAGACAGGGCCTGTGATCCTCCCCTCTCTACTATTCAGAAGGCATTATGGGTAATCAGACAGGGCCTGTGATCCTCCCCTCTACTATTCAGAAGGCATTATGGGTAATCAGACAGGGCCTGTGATCCTCCCCTCTACTATTTAGAAGGCATTATGGGTAATCAGACAGGGCCTGTGATCCTCCCCTCTACTATTTAGAAGGCATTATGGGTAATCAGACAGGGCCTGTGATCCTGTCTACTATTTAGAAGGCATTATGGGTAATCAGACAGGGCCTGTGATCCTCCCCTCTACTATTTAGAAGGCATTATGGGTAATCAGACAGGGCCTGTGATCCTCCCCTCTACTATTTAGAAGGCATTATGGGTAATCAGACAGGGCCTGTGATCCTCTCTACTATTTAGAAGGCATTATGGGTAATCACCTCTGGTGGAGGCTCCTGGTCATTCTTCCAGGATGCGTCGGAGCCTTTCAACCTAAACACACACACACACACACACACACACACACACACACACACACACACACACACACACACACACACACACACACACACACACACACACACACACACACACACACACAGACAGAGCTTCAATTATACATGTTGTAGCTTGTCAGTGAGGATGTACAGGGTGTAGTCAGGGTGTAGTCAGTGTGGATGTACAGGGTGTAGTCCGGGTGTAGTCAGTGTGGACTGACCGTCGTAGCTGCTCAGTGAGGATGTACAGGGTGTAGTCAGGGTGTAGTCAGGGTGTAGTCAGTGAGGAGGTACAGGGTGTAGTCAGTGAGGATGTACAGGGTGTAGTCAGGGTGTAGTCAGTGAGGAGGTACAGGGTGTAGTCAGTGTGTAGTCAGTGTGGATGTACAGGGTGTAGTCAGGGTGTAGTCAGTGTGGACTGACCGCCGTAGCTGCTCAGTGAGGATGTACAGGGTGTAGTCGGTGAGCGACGGGGCGTAGAACATGGAGTCCTTCAGCTTCACTCCTCTCTCAGTGACGTCGCTCTCCGAGTTAAACCTCAACACATAGAAGGGACTGGAGACCGGCCCAAACACCTCAAACACCTGGAGGAGGAGGAGAGATTAAACCCTCACAACACATAGAAGGGACTGGAGACCGGCCCAAACACCTGGAGGAGGAGAGATTAAACCTCACAACACATAGAAGGGTCTGGAGACCGACCCAAACACCTGGAGGAGGAGAGATTAAACCCTCACAACACATAGAAGGGACTGGAGACCGACCCAAACACCTGGAGGAGGAGAGATTAAACCCTCACAACACATAGAAGGGACTGGAGACCGACCCAAACACCTGGAGGAGGAGAGATTAAACCCTCACAACACATAGAAGGGACTGGAGACCGGCCCAAACACCTCAAACACCTGGAGGAGGAGAGATTAAACCTCACAACACATAGAAGGGACTGGAGACCGACCCAAACACCTGGAGGAGGAGAGATTAAACCTCAACACATAGAAGGGACTGGAGACCGGCCCAAACACCTGGAGGAGGAGAGATTAAACCTCACAACACATAGAAGGGACTGGAGACCGACCCAAACACCTGGAGGAGGAGGAGAGATTAAACCTCAGCACATAGAAGGGACTGGAGACCGACCCAAACACCTGGAGGAGGAGAGATTAAACCTCAACACATAGAAGGGACTGGAGACCGGCCCAAACACCTCAAACACCTGGAGGAGGAGAGATTAAACCCTCACAACACATAGAAGGGTCTGGAGACCGGCCCAAACACCTCAAACACCTGGAGGAGGAGAGATTAAACCCTCACAACACATAGAAGGGACTGGAGACCGGCCCAAACACCTGGAGGAGGAGAGATTAAACCTCAACACATAGAAGGGACTGGAGACCGGCCCAAACACCTCAAACACCTGGAGGAGGAGAGATTAAACCCTCACAACACATAGAAGGGACTGGAGACCGGCCCAAACACCTGGAGGAGGAGAGATTAAACCTCACAACACATAGAAGGGACTGGAGACCGACCCAAACACCTGGAGGAGGAGGAGAGATTAAACCTCAGCACATAGAAGGGACTGGAGACCGACCCAAACACCTGGAGGAGGAGAGATTAAACCCTCACAACACATAGAAGGGACTGGAGACCGGCCCAAACACCTCAAACACCTGGAGGAGGAGAGATTAAACCCTCACAACACATAGAAGGGACTGGAGACCGGCCCAAACACCTCAAACACCTGGAGGAGGAGAGATTAAACCCTCACAACACATAGAAGGGACTGGAGACCGGCCCAAACACCTCAAACACCTGGAGGAGGAGAGATTAAACCTCACAACACATAGAAGGGACTGGAGACCGGCCCAAACACCTGGAGGAGGAGAGATTAAACCTCACAACACATAGAAGGGACTGGAGACCGGCCCAAACACCTGGAGGAGGAGAGATTAAACCTCACAACACATAGAAAGGACTGGAGACCGACCCAAACACCTGGAGGAGGAGAGATTAAACCCTCACAACACATAGAAGGGTCTGGAGACCGGCCCAAACACCTCAAACACCTGGAGGAGGAGAGATTAAACCTCACAACACATAGAAGGGACTGGAGACCGGCCCAAACACCTGGAGGAGGAGAGATTAAACCCTCACAACACATAGAAGGGACTGGAGACCGGCCCAAACACCTGGAGGAGGAGAGATTAAACCCTCACAACACATAGAAGGGACTGGAGACCGGCCCAAACACCTCAAACACCTGGAGGAGGAGAGATTAAACCCTCACAACACATAGAAGGGACTGGAGACCGGCCCAAACACCTGGAGGAGGAGAGATTAAACCTCACAACACATAGAAGGGTCTGGAGACCGGCCCAAACACCTGGAGGAGGAGAGATTAAACCTCACAACACATAGAAGGGACTGGAGACCGGCCCAAACACCTCAAACACCTGGAGGAGGAGAGATTAAACCTCAACACATAGAAGGGTCTGGAGACCGACCCAAACACCTGGAGGAGGAGAGATTAAACCCTCACAACACATAGAAGGGACTGGAGACCGGCCCAAACACCTGGAGGAGGAGAGATTAAACCTCACAACACATAGAAGGGACTGGAGACCGGCCCAAACACCTGGAGGAGGAGAGATTAAACCTCACAACACATAGAAGGGACTGGAGACCGGCCCAAACACCTGGAGGAGGAGAGATTAAACCTCACAACACATAGAAGGGACTGGAGACCGGCCCAAACACCTGGAGGAGGAGAGATTAAACCTCACAACACATAGAAGGGACTGGAGACCGGCCCAAACACCTCAAACACCTGGAGGAGGAGAGATTAAACCCTCACAACACATAGAAGGGACTGGAGACCGGCCCAAACACCTGGAGGAGGAGAGAGATTAAACCCTCACAACACATAGAAGGGACTGGAGACCGGCCCAAACACCTGGAGGAGGAGAGATTAAACCCTCACAACACATAGAAGGGACTGGAGACCGGCCCAAACACCTGGAGGAGGAGGGATTAAACCCTCACAACACATAGAAGGGACTGGAGACCGGCCCAAACACCTGGAGGAGGAGGGATTAAACCTCACAGAGATAGATAGAGAGGTTAAAGAACCTCCAGTACTGTGAAGACTCCTCCCCCAGACTCTAAGCCCCTCCTACCTTGCCCACGGCCAGCCTATCAGAGTTGAAGATGACGCTGTCGTCCTTCAGAGGGGGCGTGTCCTTAAATGACTGTATGATCACTGTTGAGGAAACACAACAGACACCAAGAGGGGTTCAGAGGGTAATGTGAAGGACAGGGTGTGATGTGAAGGACAGGGTGTGATGTGAAGGACAGGGTGTAATGTGAAGGACAGGGTGTAATGTGAAGGACAGGGTGTAATGTGAAGGACAGGGTGTGACGTGAAGGACAGGGTGTGATGTGAAGGACAGGGTGTAATGTGAAGGACAGGGTGTAATGTGAAGGACAGGGTGTAATGTGAAGAACAGGGTGTAATGTGAAGGACAGGGTGTGATGTGAAGGACAGGGTGTGATGTGAAGGACAGGGTGTAATGTGAAGGACAGGGTGTAATGTGAAGGACAGGGTGTAATGTGAAGAACAGGGTGTAATGTGAAGGACAGGGTGTGATGTGAAGGGCAGGGTGTAATGTGAAGGACAGGGTGTAATGTGAAGAACAGGGTGTAATGTGAAGGACAGGGTGTGATGTGAAGGGCAGGGTGTAATGTGAAGGACAGGGTGTAATGTGAAGGACAGGGTGTGATGTGAAGGGCAGGGTGTAATGTGAAGGACAGGGTGTAATGTGAAGAACAGGGTGTGATGTGAAGGGCAGGGTGTAATGTGAAGGGCAGGGTGTAATGTGAAGGACAGGGTGTAATGTGAAGGACAGGGTGTAATGTGAAGACCAGGGTGTAATGTGAAGGGCAGGGTGTGATGTGAAGGACAGGGTGTAATGTGAAGGACAGGGTGTAATGTGAAGGACAGGGTGTAATGTGAAGGGCAGGGTGTAATGTGAAGGACAGGGTGTAATGTGAAAGACAGGGTGTAATGTGAAGGACAGGGTGTAATGTGAAGGACAGGGTGTAATGTGAAGGACAGGGTGTAATGTGAAGGACAGGGTGTAATGTGAAGGACAGGGTGTGATGTGAAGGACAGGGTGTAATGTGAAGGGCAGGGTGTGATGTGAAGGGCAGGGTGTAATGTGAAGGACAGGGTGTAGGTCAGGGGACTGGTGGACCAGACTGGTGGACCAGATCCAGCCAATGATGTAGATCAACCCTGGATCACTGATTCTATGTATTGACCAATGAGAGGCTTTGAAGCCACCGGTCGGCCATGTTGGCTCTCCCCAGTAGGAGCTGGATTACTGATTCTATGTATTGACCATTGAGAGGCTTTGAAGCCACCGGTCGGCCATGTTGGCTCTCCCCAGTAGGAGATGGATTACTGATTCTATGTATTGACCATTGAGAGGCTTTGAAGCCACCGGTCGGCCATGTTGGCTCTCCCCAGTAGGAGCTGGATTACTGATTCTATGTATTGGCCAATGAGAGGCTTTGAAGCCACCGGTCGGCCATGTTGGCTCTCCCCAGTAGGAGATGTCCCCATAGGAATGAATGGAATTCTACAGTATTTCTGTCCTTGAAACATTTAATTGAAACTGCATGTATTTAAGTACCTTGATGTTCTAGCGGGGACAGTAAATTTAGAATATATACATAGCTCACATAATATAATTTAAAAGTAAACATTAACGCTGTAATATGTTACAAATAACTCCAGTTTTTGTACCACTAATTGATTTTGACAAAACAAATCGGTCCCCCCAAAAAATCCAACCCAGCTATTGGATGGTACTGGTCCTAGGGGGAGGGACTAACCCAGCTATTGGATGGTACTGGTCCTAGGGGGAGGGACTAACCCAGCTATTGGATGGTACTGGTCCTAGGGGGAGGGACTAACCCAGCTATTGGATGGTACTGGTCCTAGGGGGAGGGACTAACCCAGCTATTGGATGGTACTGGTCCTAGGGGGAGGGACTAACCCAGCTATTGGATGGTACTGGTCCTAGGGGGGAGGGACTAACCCAGCTATTGGATGGTACTGGTCCTAGGGGGAGGGACTAACCCAGCTATTGGATGGTACTGGTCCTAGGGGGAGGGACTAACCCAGCTATTGGATGGTACTGGTCCTAGGGGGAGGGACTAACCCAGCTATTGGATGGTACTGGTCCTAGGGGGAGGGACTAACCCAGCTATTGGATGGTACTGGTCCTAGGGGGAGGGACTAACCCAGCTATTGGATGGTACTGGTCCTAGGGGGAGGGACTAACCCAGCTATTGGATGGTACTGGTCCTAGGGGGAGGGACTAACCCAGCTATTGGATGGTACTGGTCCTAGGGGGAGGGACTAACCCAGCTATTGGATGGTACTGGTCCTAGGGGGGAGGGACTAACCCAGCTATTGGATGGTACTGGTCCTAGGGGGAGGGACTAACCCAGCTATTGGATGGTACTGGTCCTAGGGGGAGGGACTAACCCAGCTATTGGATGGTGACTGATCCTAGGGGGAGGGACTAACCCAGCTGCTGGATGATGCTGGTGACTGATCCTAGGGGAGGGACTAACCCAGCTATTGGATGGTACTGGTCCTAGGGGGAGGGACTAACCCAGCTATTGGATGGTGACTGATCCTAGGGGGAGGGACTAACCCAGCTGCTGGATGATGCTGGTGACTGATCCTAGGGGGAGGGACTAACCCAGCTATTGGATGGTACTGGTCCTAGGGGGAGGGACTAACCCAGCTATTGGATGGTGACTGATCCTAGGGGGAGGGACTAACCCAGCTGCTGGATGATGCTGGTGACTGATCCTAGGGGGAGTATCTCCGCCTCCTCTGGTAGAACAACCGTCAACTCCTCGACAGCAGGCAACTCCTACACACACACACACACACACACACACACACACACACACACACACACACACACACACACACACACACACACACACACACACACACACACACACACACACACACACACACACACACACACACACACACACACACAAATTTAGAGAGGCCAGGGGTTAGAGAGAGGTCAGGGGTTAAAGGTCAGGGGTTAGAGAGAGCAGAGAGATCAGGGGTTAGAGAGAGGTCAGGGGTTAAAGGTCAGTGGTTAGAGAGAGGCCAGGGTTTAGAGAGGTCAGAGAGGTCAGGGGTTAGAGAGAGGCCAGGGTTTAGAGAGGTCAGAGGTTAGAGAGGTCAGGGGTTAGAGAGGTCAGGGGTACCTCAGGCAGGGTCTCGTCCAGGGTTTTGATGGAACAGGGTTTCCTCGTCCGACTGAAGCCTTCATCGTCATCATCTTCGTCATCTGCCTGACCTAACACAACAGCCAGAGTCACACCGGAGGAAGAGGAGTCTGAATCACTGTCTGAGGAGGAGCTGCTGCCGTCCCGCTGGTCCCGGACACCGTCCTGTAACGTCAGCAGTACCTGGGGGAGATCCTGGGGGGGGTCCTGGAGGAGGTCCTGGGGGTGGTCCTGGGGGGGTCCAGGGAGACGTCCTGGGGGGGTCCAGGGAGACGTCCTGGGGGTGGTCCTGGGAGGGGTCCTGGGGGGTCCTGGGAGGGGGTCGTGGAGGAGGTCCTGGGAGGGGTCCTGGGGGGGGTCCTGGGGGGGGTCCTGGGAGGGGTCCTGGGAGACGTCCTGGGGGGGGTCCAGGGGGGGTCCTGGAGGAGGTTAGTGTGTGTGGTTCCGTCTCCCAGCTCGGAGCTCGAGACAGAGTCGAGATTCTCCGTAACCTCCATCTCCTCTGCTCCTCCCGTTAACTCTCCCGGTAAACGGCTGTCTGAGGTCACGGAGGTCAGTCCCCGAGGTTCTGTCTCAGCTGTGCATCCGTCCTCCCGGTGCTCGGTGCTGGTACCGTCGTTAAGTTCCAGTTCCTCTCCGTGTGTCTCTGCTGAGCTCTGAAGAACCTCCGGTACCACGACCGTCTCCTCTGGTTGGACCTCCATCCCGTTACTGGGTAGAGACGATCACACCTGGGGACAAAGACACCACAACTACAATCAGCTGGGTAGAGACGATCACACCTGGGGACAAAGACACCACAACTACAATCAGCTGGGTAGAGACTATCACACCTGGGGACAAAGACACCACAACTACAATCAGCTGGGTAGAGACGATCACACCTGGATACCACAACTACAATCAGCTGGGTAGAGACTATCACACCTGGATACCACAACTACAATCAGCTGGGTAGAGACTATCACACCTGGATACCACAACTACAATCAGCTGGGTAGAGACTATCACACCTGGATACCACAACTACAATCAGCTGGGTAGAGACTATCACACCTGGATACCACAACTACAATCAGCTGGGTAGAGACGATCACACCTGGATACCACAACTACAATCAGCTGGGTAGAGACGATCACACCTGGGGACAAAGATACCACAACTACAATCAGCTGGGTAGAGACTATCACACCTGGATACCACAACTACAATCAGCTGGGTAGAGACTATCACACCTGGATACCACAACTACAATCAGCTGGGTAGAGACTATCACACCTGGATACCACAACTACAATCAGCTGGGTAGAGACTATCACACCTGGATACCACAACTACAATCAGCTGGGTAGAGACTATCACACCTGGATACCACAACTACAATCAGCTGGGTAGAGACTATCACACCTGGATACCACAACTACAATCAGCTGGGTAGAGACGATCACACCTGGGGACAAAGACACCACAACTACAATCAGCTGGGTAGAGACTATCACACCTGGATACCACAACTACAATCAGCTGGGTAGAGACTATCACACCTGGATACCACAACTACAATCAGCTGGGTAGAGACTATCACACCTGGATACCACAACTACAATCAGCTGGGTAGAGACTATCACACCTGGATACCACAACTACAATCAGCTGGGTAGAGACGATCACACCTGGGGACAAAGACACCACAACTACAATCAGCTGGGTAGAGACTATCACACCTGGATACCACAACTACAATCAGCTGGGTAATAGTCACTAGGAAGCACACAGAACGGAAGCTAACAGACGCAAACGGAACAAAG
>NW_025547904.1:97500-101529 GCF_905237065.1 Salmo salar | reverse complement strand
TCCTCTCCTCTCCTCTCCTCTCCACTCTCCTCTCCTCTCCAGGGTTTGCACTCCTTTCAATGATACCCCCAGACTGGTCCAACAGCAGACTAAGAATGTAGTAGCAGGTACGCTGTGTGTGTGTGTGTGTGTGTGTGTGTGTGTGTGTGTGTGTGTGTGTGTGTGTGTGTGTGTGTGTGTGTGTGTGTGTGTGTGTGTGTGTGTGTGTGTGTGTGTGTGTGTTTGGTCATCCCTCCTCTCTCTTCTTCTCCCTGCTGCGCTGCTTGCCAGGAAACCTCCTCTACACTACAGCTCTGCCTAGTAAGTCTGTCTGTCTGTCTGTCTGTCTGTCTGTCTGTCTGTCTGTCTGTCTGTCTGTCTGTCTGTCTGTCTGTCTGTCTGTCCATCTCTCTAACCTCTCCTCTCCTCTCCCCTCCCTCTCCTCTCCTCTCCTCTCCTCCTCTCCTCTCTCCTCTCCTCTCCTCTCCTCCTCCTCTCCTCTCCCTCTCCCCTCTCCTCTCCCTCTCCTCTCCCCTCTCTCCTCCTCTCCCACTCTCCTCTCCTCTCCTCTCCTCCTCCTCTCCCTCCTCTCCTCTCCTCTCCTCTCCCCCTCTCCCTCTCCTCTCCTCTCCTCTCTCTCCCCTCCCTCCTCCCTCTCTCTCCTCTCCTCTCCTCTCCTCTCTCTCCTCTCCTCCTCTCCTCTCCTCCTCCTCTCCTCTCCTCTCCTCCTCTCCCCTCCTCTCCCCTATCCTCTCCTCTCCCCTCTCCTCTCTTCCTCTCCTCCCTCCTCTCTCCCCTCTCTCTCCTCTCTCCTCTCCTCTCCTCTCTCCTCCTCTCCTCCCTCTGCTCTCCCTCCCCTCCCCTCCCTCCTCCCCTATCCTCTCCTCCCTCTCCTCCTCTCCTCCCTATCCTCTCCTCTCTCCTCCTCCTCCCTCTCCTCTCCCTCTCCTCCCTCTCCTCTCCTCTCTCCTCTCTCCTCCCCTCCTCCCTTCCTCTCTCCTCCCTCTCCTCCCTCCCCCCTCCCTCCCCTCCCCTCCTCTCCCCCCTCCCTCCTCTCCTCTCTCTCCTCTCTGTCTAGGAGTGAAGGCCATGCTAGATAAAATAGGACTAGAGAGATTATAGGTTTCTCTAAGATGTTCCCAGTGGAAGCATCTCTGGCCCTTCACCATCTTCCACTGAGTCAGAGCCAGAAGAACATGGAGGCATTCTACCCTCAGATGGACCAGATGGACTTCTACAGGTCTGTGTTTCCATCACAGATGGACTGCTACAGGTCTGTGATTATTACAGATGGACTGCTACCAGGTCTGTGATTATTACAGATGGACTGCTACAGGTCTGTGAGGAGTTATTACAGATGGACTTCTACAGGTCTGTGTTTATTACAGATGGACTGCTACAGGTCTGTGGATTATTACAGATGGACTGCTACAGGTCTGTGATTATTACAGATGGACTGCTACAGGTCTGTGGATTATTTACAGATGGACTGCTACAGGTCTGTGATTATTACAGATGGACTGCTACAGGTCTGTGATTATTACAGATGGACTGCTACAGGTCTGTGATTATTACAGATGGACTTCTACAGGTCTGTGATTATTACAGATGGACTGCTACAGGTCTGTGATTATTACAGATGGACTGCTACAGGTCTGTGATTATTACAGATGGACTGCTACAGGTCTGTGATTATTACAGATGGACTCATACAGGTCTGTGATTATTACAGATGGACTGCTACAGGTCTGTGATTATTGACAGATGGACTGCTACAGGTCTGTGATTATTACAGATGGACTTCTACAGGTCTGTGATTATTACAGATGGACTGCTACAGGTCTGTATTACTTTACAGATGGACTGCTACAGGTCTGTGTTTATTACAGATGGACTTCTACAGGTCTGTGATTATTACAGATGGACTGCACAGGTCTGTGATTATTACAGATGGACTTCTACAGGTCTGTGATTATTACAGATGGACTGCTACAGGTCTGTGATTATTACAGATGGACTGCTACAGGTCTGTGATTATTACAGATTGGACTTCTACAGGTCTGTGATTATTGACAGATGGACTGCTACAGGTCTGTGATTATTACAGATGGACTGCTACAGGTCTGTGATTATTACAGATGGACTGCTACAGGTCTGTGATTATTACAGATGGACTTCTACAGGTCTGTGATTATTACAGATGGACTGCTACAGGTCTGTGATTATTACAGATGTGACTGCTACAGGTCTGTGATTATTACAGATGGACTTCTACAGGTCTGTGATTATTAGCAGATGGACTGCTACAGGTCTGTGATTATTACAGATGGACTGCTACAGGTCTGTGATTATTACAGATGGACTGCTACAGGTCTGTGATTATTACAGATGGACTTCTACAGGTCTGTGATTATTACAGATGGACTGCTACAGGTCTGTGATTATTACAGATGGACTTCTACAGGTCTGTGATTATTACAGATGGACTGCTACAGGTCTGTGATTATTACAGATGGACTGCTACAGGTCTGTGATTATTACAGATGGACTGCTACAGGTCTGTGATTATTACAGATGGACTGCTACAGGTCTGTGATTATTACAGATGGACTGCTACAGGTCTGTGATTATTACAGATGGACTGCTACAGGTCTGTGATTATTACAGATGGACTGCTACAGGTCTGTGATTATTACAGATGGACTGCTACAGGTCTGTGATTATTACAGATGGACTGCTACAGGTCTGTGATTATTACAGATGGACTGCTACAGGTCTGTGATTATTACAGATGGACTGCTACAGGTCTGTGATTATTACAGATGGACTTCTACAGGTCTGTGATTATTACAGATGGACTTCTACAGGTCTGTGATTATTACAGATGGACTGCTACAGGTCTGTGATTATTACAGATGGACTGCTACAGGTCTGTGATTATTACAGATGGACTGCTACAGGTCTGTGATTATTACAGATGGACTGCTACAGGTCTGTGATTATTACAGATGGACTGCTACAGGTCTGTGATTATTACAGATGGACTTCTACAGGTCTGTGATTATTACAGATGGACTGCTACAGGTCTGTGATTATTACAGATGGACTGCTACAGGTCTGTGATTATTACAGATGGACTGCTACAGGTCTGTGATTATTACAGATGGACTGCTACAGGTCTGTGATTATTACAGATGGACTGCTACAGGTCTGTGATTATTACAGATGGACTGCTACAGGTCTGTGATTATTACAGATGGACTGCTACAGGTCTGTGATTATTACAGATGGACTGCTACAGGTCTGTGATTATTACAGATGGACTGCTACAGGTCTGTGATTATTACAGATGGACTGCTACAGGTCTGTGATTATTACAGATGGACTGCTACAGGTCTGTGATTATTACAGATGGACTTCTACAGGTCTGTGATTATTACAGATGGACTGCTACAGGTCTGTGATTATTACAGATGGACTGCTACAGGTCTGTGATTATTACAGATGGACTTCTACAGGTCTGTGATTATTACAGATGGACTGCTACAGGTCTGTGATTATTACAGATGGACTTCTACAGGTCTGTGATTATTACAGATGGACTGCTACAGGTCTGTGATTATTACAGATGGACTGCTACAGGTCTGTGATTATTACAGATGGACTGCTACAGGTCTGTGATTATTACAGATGGACTGCTACAGGTCTGTGATTATTACAGATGGACTGCTACAGGTCTGTGATTATTACAGATGGACTGCTACAGGTCTGTGATTATTACAGATGGACTGCTACAGGTCTGTGATTATTACAGATGGACTGCTACAGGTCTGTGATTATTACAGATGGACTGCTACAGGTCTGTGATTATTACAGATGGACTTCTACAGGTCTGTGATTATTACAGATGGACTGCTACAGGTCTGTGATTATTACAGATGGACTGCTACAGGTCTGTGATTATTACAGATGGACTGCTACAGGTCTGTGATTATTACAGATGGACTGCTACAGGTCTGTGATTATTACAGATGGACTGCTACAGGTCTG
>NW_025547904.1:75000-87500 GCF_905237065.1 Salmo salar | reverse complement strand
AGAATGCTTTGAAGGGTCATGCCAGCAGCATACGACAGATCCACAGAGAACAGGTCGTCCCTATGGAGCAGGCCATGGTAAACCCACACACCCCGATGCGCGCACACACACACACACACTCTCACACACACACACACACACACACACTCATATAAACATTCGATCTGCTCCCAAAGACCTGGTAAGAGACAGCTTGACTGATTTCTGTTCTCCCTCAACTTTCCTGCTGTTCTCTCTCTCTCCCTCTATCTCTCTCTCTCTCTCTCTCTCTGTCTCTCTCTCTCTCTCCCTCTATCTCTCTCTCTCTCTCTCCCTCTCTCTCTCTCTCTGTCTCTCTCTCTCTCTCTCTCTCTCTCCCTCTGTCTCTCTGTCTCTGTCTCTCTGTCTCTCTCTCTCCCTGTCTCTGTCTCTCTCCCTCTGTCTCTCTCTGTCTCTCTCCCTCTGTCTCTCTCTCTCTCTCTCTCTCTCTCTCTCTCTCTCTCTCTCTCTCTCTCTCTCTCTCTCTCTCTCTCCCTCTGTCTCTCTGTCTCTGTCTCTCTGTCTCTCTCTCTCCCTGTCTCTGTCTCTCTCCCTCTGTCTCTCTGTCTCTCTCCCTCTGTCTCTCTCTCTCTCTCTCTCTCTCTCTCTCTCTCTCTCTCTGTCTCTCTGTCTCTGTGTCTTTCTTTCTCTCCCCATTTCTTCTCCCCCTGTCTCTCTTCTCCCCCTGTCTCTCTCTCTCTCTCTCTCTCTCTCCCCCCCCCTCTGTATCTCTTCTTGTCCTTCTTTCTCACTACTATTCTTGGCCCAGAAATTTGTCCGAGCGCGGGTAAGCTGGGTGTCTGTGTGTAGTTTGTGTGTATATATCTACACAGCGCCTTCAGAAAGTATTCACACCCCTTGACTTTGTTGTCGTGTTAAAGTCTGAATTTAAAATGGATTTACAGGTAGATGTTGTATCCGTGGCCTTTACTAATGACATCACAATACCCCATAGTAGTGACATCACAATACCCCATAATGACATCACAATACCCCATAGTAGTGACATCACAATACCCCATAATGTCAAACTGGAATAATGTTTTTCGAAATGTTTCCAAATTGATTTATTTATTTTTTTTTTAAATGAAAAGGTGAATTGCCTTGAGTCAATAAGGATTCTTCGTTATGACAAACCTAAATAAGTTCAGGGGAGGGGGAAACGTGCTTAACAAGTCATGGTGTAACGAGTGTGCTGAGAGTCGGGGAAAAACAACTACCTAGAGCATTGATACCATTATATAGCATGTATACTGGGTACTACTTTATGTTGTTACTGTGGAAACTACCTAGAGCATTGATACCATTATATAGCATGTATACTGGGTACTACTTTATGTTGTTGCCTAGGAACCTACCTAGAACATTGATACCATTATATAGCATGTATACTGGGTACTACTTTATGTTGTTACCTAGGAACCTACCTAGAGCATTGATACCATTATATAGCATGTATACTGGGTACTACTTTATGTTGTTACCTAGGAACCTACCTAGAGCATTGATACCATTATATAGCATGTATACTGGGTACTACTTTATGTTGTTACCTAGGAAACTACCTAGAGCATTGATCCCATTATATAGCATGTATACTGGGTACTACTTTATGTTGTTGCCTAGGAACCTACCTAGAGCATTGATACCATTATATAGCATGTATACTGGGTACTACTTTATGTTGTTACCTAGGAAACTACCTAGAGCATTGATCCCATTATATAGCATGTATACTGGGTACTACTTTATGTTGTTACTGTGGAACATACCTAGAGCATTGATACCAGTTGAGTACTGCGCCTGCGCATGAATGTCCTGTGCTTGAACTTTAGTTTGAAGGATAAAGTCATGTAAACGATATCTCTGTTTCCAGTATCATTATTACTGTTTGTGTTGTAGTAACAACATAACGTAAGGTCCCTCAGTCCAGCAGTGAATTTATAACACAGATTCAACCACAAAGACCAGGGAGGTTTTCCAATACCTCTCAAAAAAGGGCTATTATTGGTAAAACAAAAAAGCAGACATTGAATATCCCTTTGAGCATGGTGAAGTTATTGATTACACTTTGGATGGTGTATTAATACACCCGGTCACTACAAAGATACAGGCGTCCTTCCTAACTCAGTTGCCGGAGAGGAAGGAAACTGCTCAGGGATTTCACCATGAAGTCACAATGGTGACTTTAAAACAGTTACAGAGTTTAGTGGCTGTGATAGGAGAAAATTGAGGATGGATCAACAACATTTGCAATTACTCCACAATACTAAATGACAGAGTGAAAAGGAGGGAAGCCTTAACAGAATAAACATGTTCCAAAACATGCATCCTGTTTTCAACAAGGCTCTAAAATAATACTAAAGTAAAACTGTAAAACATGTGGCAAAGCAATACATTTTTTTGTCCTCAATACAAAGTGTTGTTTAGGGTCAAATCCAATACAACCCACTGAGCACCACTCTCCATATTTTCAAGCATAGTGGTGGCTGCATCATGTTATGAGGTATGCTTGTAATTGTTAACGATGAGGGAGTTTTTTCAGGATAAAAAAAAGCAAACGGAATGGAGCTAAGTACAGGCAAAATCCTCGAGGAAAACTTGGTTCAGTCTGCTTTCCACCAGACACAACGGTCGTCGTAGTAAGTGGACCAAAGCGCAGCGGGTTGAGTGCTCATTATATATTTATTGTGAACACTTAAGAAAACAAAACCCATAACAAAACACACACCTCTATTTAGGACCTTCAATCAGAGGCAACGAGGAACAGCTGCCTCCAATTGAAGGCCAAATCAATAAACTAAACATAGAACTAAAAAGACTAGACTAGAACATAGAAATATACTAACGTAGAACATAGCCCAAAAAACCCCCGGAGAAAAACACTAACCAAACACCCTCTCTACATAAAACACAAACCCCGAACCACATAAAACAAATACCCCCTCCTGCCACGTCCTGACCAAACTACAATAACAAATAACCCCTTTTACTGGTCAGGACGTGACCCTGGGAGATGAATTCACCTTTCAGCAGGACAATAACCTACAACACAAGGCCACATATACACTGGAGTTGCTTATCAAGAAGACAGTGAACATGTGGCAAAGCAATTCATTTTTTTGTCCTCAATACAAAGTGTTGTTTAGGGTCAAATCCAATACAACCCACTGAGCACCACTCTCCATATTTTCAAGCATAGTGGTGGCTGCATCATGTTATGAGGTATGCTTGTAATTGTTAACGATGAGGGAGTTTTTTCAGGATAAAAAAAGAAACAGAATGGAGCTAAGTACAGGCAAAATCCCAGAGGAAAACCTGGTTCAGTTTGCTTTCCAACAGACACTGGGAGATAAACTCACCTTTCAGCAGGACAATAACCTACAACACAAGGTCAAATCTACACTGGAGTTGCTCACCAAGAAGACAGCGAATGTTCCTGAGAGGAATAGTTACACTTTTGACTTAAATCTACTTGAACATCTGTGGAAAGACCCTGGAAACGGTTGTCTAGCAACGATCAACAACCAATTCGACAGAGCTTGAAGAATTTTGAAAAGAATAAAATGGGCAAATGTTGCACAATCCAGGTGTGGAAAGCTCTTAGAGAATTACCCAGAAAACTGTAATCGTTGCCAAAGGTGCTTCTACAAAGTATTGACTCATGGGTGTGAATACTTATGTAAATTAGATATTTCTGTATTTCATTTTCAATAAATGTTCTAACATTTTTCAAAACATGTTTTCAATTTGTCATTGTGGGGTATTGTGTATAGATGGGTGAGAATAAAAATCAATTTAATCAATTCTGAATTTAAATTGTAAGGCAACTAAATGTGAAATAAGTCAAGGGGTATACTTTCTGTGTGTGTATATATACAGAACCAGTCAAAAGTTTTACACTACCTTCTCATTCCAGGGTTTTTCTTTATTTTTACTATTTTCTACATTGTAGAATAATAGTGAAGACATCAAAACTATGAAATAACACATATGGAATCATGTAGTAACCAAAAAAAGTGTTAAAAAAATCAAAATATATTTTATATTTGAGATTCTTCAAAGGAGCCACCCCATTGCCTTGATGACAGCTTTGCACACTCTTGGCGTTCTCTCAACCAGCTTCATGAGGTAGTCACCTGGAATGCATTTCAATTAACAGGTGTTCCTTGTTAGAAGTTAATTTGTGGAATTTCTTTCCTTCTTAATGTGTTTGAGCCAATCAGTTGTGTTGTGACAAGGTAGGGGTGGTATACAGAAGATAGTCCTATTTGGTAAAAGACCAAGTCCATATTATGGCAAGAACAGCTCAAATAAGCAAAGAAAAACGACAGTCCATCATTACTTTAAGACATGAAGGCAATGGACATTAGACCGGTGGAAATCTGTCCTTTTGGTCTGATGAGTCCAAATTTGAGATTTTTGGATCCAACCGCCGTGTCTTTGTGAGATGCAGAGTAGGTGAACGGATGATCTCCGCATGTGTGGTTTCCACCGTGAAGCATGGAGGAGGAGGAGGTGTGATGGTGTGGGGGTGCTTTGCTGGTGACACTGTCAGTGATTTATTTAGAATTCAAGGCACACTTAACCAGCATGGCTACCACAGCATTCTGCAGCGATACGCCATCCCATCTGGTTTGCGCTTAGTGGGACTATCATTTGTTTTTCAACAGGACAATGACCCAACACACCTCCAGGCTGTGTAAGGGCTATTTGACCTAGAAGGAGAGTAATGGAGTGCTGCATCAGATGACCTGACCTCCACAATCACACGACCTCAACCGAATTGAGATGGTTTGGGATGAGTCGGACTGCAGAGTGAAGGAAAAGCAGCCAACAAGTGCTCAGCATATGTGGGAACTCCTTCAAGACTGTTGGAAAAGCATTCCAGGTGAAGCTGGTTGAGAAAACGCCAAGAGTGTGCAAAGCTGTCATCAAGGCAAAGGGTGGCTACTTTGAAGAGTCGCAAATATAAAATATATTTACTACATGATTCCATATGTGTTATTTCATAGTTTTGATGTCTTCACTATTATTCTACAATGTAGAAAATAGTAAAAATAAAGAAAAACCCTTGAATGAGTCGGTGGGTCCAAACTGTTGACTGGTACTGTACATATTTGTGTTGTAATACTCTGTGGTGCTCGGTGTGTTGTGTTGTTGTGATGTTGATGAACAGCGTTGTGTATTTGTGTTGTAATACTGTGTGGTACTCGGTGTGTTGTGTTGTTGTTGTTGTTGATGAACAGCGTTGTGTATTTGTGTTGTAATACTGTGTGGTACTCGGTGTGGTGTGTTGTGATGTTGTTGTTGATGAACAGCGCTGTGTATTTGTGTTGTAATACTGTGTGGTACTCGGTGTGTTGTGTTGTTGTTGTTGATGAACAGCGCTGTGTATTTGTGTTGTAATACTGTGTGGTACTCGGTGTGTTGTGTTGTTGTTGTTGATGAACAGCGCTGTGTATTTGTGTTGTAATACTGTGTGGTACTCGGTGTGTTGTGATGTTGTTGTTGATGAACAGCGTTGTGTATTTGTGTTGTAATACTGTGTGGTACTCGGTGTGTTGTGATGTTGTTGTTGTTGATGAACAGCGTTGTGTAAATAAATGGTGTGCGTTAGGTTATTATCGTTCAGCGTTTATCTATTCCTTTTTTTTATTTCTATTCGTTTTCAAATGTTTTTTTTTTATAATTTTTTTTAAAATTCAGTTTAGTTTCAAGTTAGTTTTCAGACTTGATTTGCTACTTTTTATTCCGTTTTTAGTTTAGATTTTTTAAATTAGATTTTATATTACATTTTAATACTGTACATAAAGTGATCGTCAGATCAATGGTTAGTTTAGGTTTACATTATAAAGTAATTATCAATGGATTTAAAATGAAGAGCACTGAGACTGGTGAAACACAGGTAGTGGAAGGAAACTCGCTCATGTTTACACCAATCCAATGCTTCTCGACTTTAGTACTACATGGAAGAAGAATCAGGTTAGCAGCCTAGATCGTTTGTTCCCCTGTTCGCTGGCGATAGACCCCAGACCCGTCTGAAACGTGGCCTCACACCTGGCAGCATTTACCTGCCAGATTCAGTAACTAGACCCGTCTGAAACGTGGCCTTGTCCTGGCAGCATTTACCTGCCAGATTCAGTAACTAGACCCGTCTGAAACGTGGCCTCACACCTGGCAGCATTTACCTGCCAGATTCAGTAACTAGACCCGTCTGAAACGTGGCCTCACACCTGGCAGCATTTACCTGCCAGGTTCAGGAACTAGACCCGTCTGAAACGTGGCCTCACACCTGGCAGCATTTACCTGCCAGATTCAGTAACTAGACCCGTCTGAAACGTGGCCTCACACCTGGCAGCATTTACCTGCCAGATTCAGTAACTAGACCCGTCTGAAACGTGGCCTCACACCTGGCAGCATTTACCTGCCAGATTCAGTAACTAGACCCGTCTGAAACATGGCCTTTTCACCTGGCAGCATTTACCTGCCAAATTCAGTAACTAGACCCGTCTGAAACATGGCCCTCTCCTCTCTTCCAGAGCACTCTCAGCCAGAGCATCCGGCTACTGCAGAGGACAGCTAAGGATCTACCTGTGAGGACGCACACACACACACACACACACACACACACACACACACACACACACACACACACACACACACACACACACACACACACACACACACACACACACACACACACACACACAACACACACACACACACACACACACACACACCCTAACTCACCTCTCTCTCTCTCTCTCTCTCAGGTGAAGGTGACTAACGTCCTTCTTGCCATCGACGAAGCAGAGTATCTCATCACACACAACGCTTCACGCGTGGTAAAACAGGTAAACACACTCCACACACACACACACACACACACACACACACACACACACACACACACACACACACTCTAAACAACCTCTCGTTGTTCTGCAGGAGACAGATGTGTACATGCGGAGCCTGATTGGATACTTCAGACAGTACACAGACTGGGTCAAAAACTCTGTAAGTTAGAGTTCTATACCGCCGTTCTAAAGTTTGGGGTCACTAGGAGGTCAGCATCCCAGAGTCGCCTTTTGAAACTTAGACTGGTGTTTAACGGGTACTGCCTTCAGCCAGTCCTAATCTCTCCTCCAGTCCCTCCAGTCCTAACCTCTCCTCCAGTCCTAACCTCTCCTCCAGTCCCTCCAGTCCTAACCACTCCTCCAGTCCTAATCTCTCCTCCAGTCCTAACCTCTCCTCCAGTCCTAACCTCTCCTCCAGACCTAACCTCTCCTCCAGTCCTAATCTCTCCTCCAGTCCCTCCAGTCCTAATCTCTCCTCCAGTCCTAACCTCTCCTCCAGTCCTAACCTCTCCTCCAGTCCCTCCAGTCCTAACCTCTCCTCCAGTCCCTCCAGTCCTAACCTCTCCTCCAGTCCTAATCTCTCCTCCAGTCCTAACCTCTCCTCCAGTCCTAATCTCTCCACCAGTCCTAACCTCTCCTCCAGTCCTAACCTCTCCTCCAGTCCCTCCAGTCCTAACCTCTCCTCCAGTCCTAACCTCTCCTCCAGTCCTAACCTCTCCTCCAGTCCTAACCTCTCCTCCAGTCCTAACCTCTCCTCCAGTCCTAATCTCTCCTCCAGTCCTAACCTCTCCTCCAGTCCCTCCAGTCCTAACCTCTCCTCCAGTCCTAACCTCTCCTCCAGTCCTAATCTCTCCTCCATTCCTAATCTCTCCTCCAGTCCCTCCAGTCCTAACCTCTCCTCCAGTCCTAACCTCTCCTCCAGTCCCTCCAGTCCTAACCTCTCCTCCAGTCCTAACCTCTCCTCCAGTCCCTCCAGTCCCTCCAGTCTTAACCTCTCCTCCAGTCCTAACCTCTCCTCCAGTCCTAACCTCTCCTCCAGTCCTAACCTCTCCTCCAGTCCTAACCTCTCCTCCAGTCCTAATCTCTCCTCCAGTCCCTCCAGTCCTAACCTCTCCTCCAGTCCCTCCAGTCCTAACCTCTCCTCCAGTCCTAACCTCTCCTCCAGTCCTAACCTCTCCTCCAGTCCTAACCTCTCCTCCAGTCCTAACCTCTCCTCCAGTCCCTCCAGTCCTAACCTCTCCTCCAGTCCTAATCTCTCCTCCAGTCCCTCCAGTCCTAACCTCTCCTCCAGTCCTAATCTCTCCTCCAGTCCTAACCTCTCCTCCAGTCCTAACCTCTCCTCCAGTCCCTCCAGTCCTAACCTCTCCTCCAGTCCTAATCTCTCCTCCAGTCCCTCCAGTCCTAACCTCTCCTCCAGTCCTAACCTCTCCTCCAGTCCTAACCTCTCCTCCAGTCCTAACCTCTCCTCCAGTCCTAACCTCTCCTCCAGTCCTAACCTCTCCTCCAGTCCTAATCTCTCCTCCAGTCCCTCCAGTCCTAACCTCTCCTCCAGTCCTAATCTCTCCACCAGTCCTAACCTCTCCTCCAGTCCCTCCAGTCCTAACCTCTCCTCCAGTCCTAATCTCTCCTCCAGTCCTAATCTCTCCTCCAGTCCTAACCTCTCCTCCAGTCCTAACCTCTCCTCCAGTCCTAATCTCTCCTCCAGTCCTAATCTCTCCTCCAGTCCTAATCTCTCCTCCAGTCCTAATCTCTCCTCCAGTCCTAATCTCTCCTCCAGTCCCTCCAGTCCTAACCTCTCCTCCAGTCCTAACCTCTCCTCCAGTCCTAACCTCTCCTCCAGTCCCTCCAGTCCTAACCTCTCCTCCAGTCCTAACCTCTCCTCCAGTCCTAATCTCTCCTCCAGTCCTAATCTCTCCTCCAGTCCTAACCTCTCCTCCAGTCCTAACCTCTCCTCCAGTCCTAACCTCTCCTCCAGTCCTAACCTCTCCTCCAGTCCTAACCTCTCCTCCAGTCCTAACCTCTCCTCCAGTCCTAATCTCTCCTCCAGTCCTAATCTCTCCTCCAGTCCCTCCAGTCCTAACCTCTCCTCCAGTCCTAACCTCTCCTCCAGTCCTAATCTCTCCTCCAGTCCTAACCTCTCCTCCAGTCCTAACCTCTCCTCCAGTCCTAATCTCTCCTCCAGTCCCTCCAGTCCTAACCTCTCCTCCAGTCCCTCCAGTCCTAACCTCTCCTCCAGTCCTAACCTCTCCTCCAGTCCTAACCTCTCCTCCATATTGTTTAAAGCATATGTGTGTAATGTCTGTGTCCTAGCTAACAGGGGAGAGGGCTCAGTGTAATGTCTGTGTCCTAGCTAACAGGGGAGGTGGCCCAGTGTAATGTCTGTGTGTGTAATGTCTGTGTCCTAGCTAACAGGGGAGGTGGCCCAGTGTAATGTCTGTGTGTGTAATGTCTGTGTCCTAGCTAACAGGGGAGGTGGCCCAGTGTAATGTCTGTGTGTGTAATGTCTGTGTCCTAGCTAACAGGGGAGGTGGCCCAGTGTAATGTCTGTGTGTGTAATGTCTGTGTCCTAGCTAACAGGGGAGGTGGCCCAGTGTATTGTCTGTGTCCTAGCTAACAGGGGAGGTGGCCCAGTGTAATGTCTGTGTGTGTAATGTCTGTGTCCTAGCTAACAGGGGAGGTGGCCCAGTGTAATGTCTGTGTGTGTAATGTCTGTGTCCTAGCTAACAGGGGAGGTGGCCCAGTGTAATGTCTGTGTGTGTATTGTCTGTGTCCTAGCTAACAGGGGAGGTGGCCCAGTGTAATGTCTGTGTGTGTAATGTCTGTGTCCTAGCTAACAGGGGAGGTGGCCCAGTGTAAGCCCATCAGTAACCTCATTGACTCCATGGAGATAGTAGCCTGCAGCTTCATAGTCGACTCAGTGGTAAGATACACAGGAACTGTCTGTCTGAGTCGGTATGTGCTGTCTGTCTGAGTCGGTATGTGATGTCTGTCTGAGTCGGTATGTGATGTCTGTCTGAGTCGGTATGTGCTGTCGGTATGTGCTGTCTGTCTGAGTCGGTATGTGCTGTCTGTCTGAGTCGGTATGTGCTGTCTGTCTGAGTCTGTATGGGATGTCTGTCTGAGTTGGTATGTGCTGTCTGTCTGAGTCGGTATGTGCTCTCTGTCTGAGTCGGTATGTGCTCTCTGTCTGAGTCGGTATGTGCTGTCTGTCTGAGTCGGTATGTGCTGTCTGTCTGAGTCGGTATGTGCTGTCTGTCTGAGTCGGTATGTGCTGTCAGTCTGAGTCGGTATGTGCTGTCTGTCTGAGTCGGTATGTGCTGTCTGTCTGAGTCGGTATGTGCTGTCTGTCTGAGTTTGTATGTGCTGTCTGTCTGAGTCGGTATGTGATGTCTGTCTGAGTCGGTATGTGCTGTCTGTCTGAGTGGGTATGTGATGTCTGTCTGAGTCGGTATGTGCTGTCTGTCTGAGTCGGTATGTGCTGTCTGTCTGAGTCGGTATGTGCTGTCTGTCTGAGTCGGTATGTGATGTCTGTCTGAGTCAGTATGTGCTGTCTGTCTGAGTCGGTATGTGCTCTCTGTCTGAGTCGGTATGTGCTCTCTGTCTGAGTCGGTATGTGCTGTCTGTCTGAGTCGGTATGTGCTGTCTGTCTGTGTCGGTATGTGCTGTCTGTCTGAGTCGGTATGTGCTGTCTGTCTGAGTTGGTATGTGCTGTCTGTCTGAGTCGGTATGTGCTGTCTGTCTGAGTCGGTATGTGCTGTCTGTCTATGTCGGTATTTGCTGTCTATCTGTGTCAGTATGTGCTGTCTGTCTATGTCGCTATTTGCTGTCTGTCTGTGTCGGTATGTGCTGTCTGTCTATGTCGGTATTTGCTGTCTGTCTGTGTCGGTATGTGCTGTCTGTCTGAGTCGGTATCTGCTGTCTGTCTGAGTCTGTATGTGCTGTCTGTCTGAGTCGGTATGTGCTGTCTGTCTGAGTCTGTATGTGCTGTCTGTCTGAGTCAGTATGTGCTGTCTGTCTATGTCGGTATTTGCTGTCAGTCTGAGTCGGTATCTGCTGTCTGTCTGAGTCGGTATGTGCTGTCTGTTTGAGTCGGTATGTGCTGTCTGTCTGAGTCGGTATGTGCTGTCTGTCTGAGTCTGTATGTTCTGTCTGTCTAAGTCGGTATGTGCTGTCTGTCTGAGTCGGTATGTGCTGTCTGTCTGAGTCAGTATGTGCTGTCTGTGTGTTATATAATATATTCTGGTCTGGGTTAAGGTTATATCTCTCTGTGTGTTATATAATATATTCTGGTCTGGGTTCAGGTTATATCTCTCTGTGTGTTATATAATATATTCTGGTCTGGGTTAAGGTTATATCTCTCTGTGTGTTATATAATATATTCTGGTCTGGGTTAAGGTTATATCTCTCTGTGTGTTATATAATATATTCTGGTCTGGGTTAAGGTTATATCTCTCTGTGTGTTATATAATATATTCTGGTCTGGGTTAAGGTTATATCTCTCTGTGTGTTATATAATATATTCTGGTCTGGGTTAAGGTTATATCTCTCTGTGTGTTATATAATATATTCTGGTCTGGGTTAAGGTTATATCTCTCTGTGTGTTATATAATATATTCTGGTCTGGGTTAAGGTTATATCTCTCTGTGTGTTATATAATATATTCTGGTCTGGGTTAAGGTTATATCTCTCTGTGTGTTATATAATATATTCTGGTCTGGGTTAAGGTTATATCTCTCTGTGTGTTATATAATATATTCTGGTCTGGGTTAAGGTTATATCTCTCTGTGTGTTATATAATATATTCTGGTCTGGGTTAAGGTTATATCTCTCTGTGTGTTATATAATATATTCTGGTCTGGGTTAAGGTTATATCTCTCTGTGTGTTATATAATATCTTCTGGTCTGGGTTAAGGTTATATCTCTCTGTGTGTTATATAATATATTCTGGTCTGGGTTAAGGTTATATCTCTCTGTGTGTTATATAATATATTCTGGTCTGGGTTAAGGTTATATCTCTCTGTGTGTTATATAATATATTCTGGTCTGGGTTAAGGTTATATCTCTCTGTGTGTTATATAATATATTCTGGTCTGGGTTAAGGTTATATCTCTCTGTGTGTTATATAATATATTCTGGTCTGGGTTAAGGTTATATCTCTCTGTGTGTTATATAATATATTCTGGTCTGGGTTAAGGTTATATCTCTCTGTGTGTTATATAATATATTCTGGTCTGGGTTAAGGTTATATCTCTCTGTGTGTTATATAATATATTCTGGTCTGGGTTAAGGTTATATCTCTCTGTGTGTTATATAATATATTCTGGTCTGGGTTCAGGTTATATCTCTCTGTGTGTTATATAATATATTCTGGTCTGGGTTAAGGTTATATCTCTCTGTGTGTTATATAATATATTCTGGTCTGGGTTCAGGTTATATCTCTCTGTGTGTTATATAATATATTCTGGTCTGGGTTAAGGTTATATCTCTCTGTGTGTTATATAATATATTCTGGTCTGGGTTCAGGTTATATCTCTCTGTGTGTTATATAATATATTCTGGTCTGGGTTAAGGTTATATCTCTCTGTGTGTTATATAATATATTCTGGTCTGGGTTCAGGTTAT
>NW_025547904.1:37500-70000 GCF_905237065.1 Salmo salar | reverse complement strand
AATATCCAGTGGAACAACCACTTTACAATAGTGCATCTAAATCTTTTAAGGGGGGGGTTAGAAGGATTACTTTATCCTATCCCAGGTATTCCTTGAAGAGGTGGGGTTTCAGGTGTCTCCGGAAGGTGGTGATTGACTCCGCTGTCCTGGCGTCGTGAGGGAGCTTGTTCCACCATTGGGGTGCCAGAGCAGCGAACAGTTTTGACTGGGCTGAGCGGGAACTGTGCTTCCTCAGAGGTAGGGAGGCGAGCAGGCCAGAGGTGGATGAACGGAGTGCCCTTGTTTGGGTGTAGGGCCTGATCAGAGCCTGAAGGTACGGAGGTGCCGTTCCCCTCACAGCTCCGTAGGCAAGCACCATGGTCTTGTAGCGGATGCGAGCTTCGACTGGAAGCCAGTGGAGAGAGCGGAGGAGCGGGGTGACGTGAGAGAACTTGGGAAGGTTGAACACCAGACGGGCTGCGGCGTTCTGGATGAGTTGTAGGGGTTTAATGGCACAGGCAGGGAGCCCAGCCAACAGCGAGTTGCAGTAATCCAGACGGGAGATGACAAGTGCCTGGATTAGGACCTGCGCCGCTTCCTGTGTGAGGCAGGGTCGTACTCTGCGAATGTTGTAGAGCATGAACCTACAGGATCGGGTCACCGCCTTGATGTTGGTGGAGAACGACAGGGTGTTGTCCAGGGTCACGCCAAGGCTCTTAGCACTCTGGGAGGAGGACACAAGGGAGTTGTCAACCGTGATGGCGAGATCATGGAACGGGCAGTCCTTCCCCGGGAGGAAGAGCAGCTCCGTCTTGCCGAGGTTCAGCTTGAGGTGGTGATCCGTCATCCACACTGATATGTCTGCCAGACATGCAGAGATGCGATTCGCCACCTGGTTGTCAGAAGGGGGAAAGGAGAAGATTAATTGTGTGTCGTCTGCATAGCAATGATATGAGAGACCATGTGAGGATATGACAGAGCCAAGTGACTTGGTGTATAGCGAGAATAGGAGTGGGCCAAGAACAGAGCCCTGGGGGACACCAGTGGTGAGAGCACGTGGTGCGGAGACAGATTCTCGCCACGCCACCTGGTAGGAGCGACCTGTCAGGTAGGACGCAATCCAAGCGTGGGCCGCGCCGGAGATGCCCAACTCGGAGAGGGTGGAGAGGAGGATCTGATGGTTCACAGTATCAAAGGCAGCAGATAGGTCTAGAAGGATGAGAGCAGAGGAGAGAGAGTTAGCTTTAGCAGTGCGGAGAGCCTCCGTGACACAGAGAAGAGCAGTCTCAGTTGAATGCCCAGTCTTGAAACCTGACTGATTAGGATCAAGAAGGTCATTCTGAGAGAGATAGCAAGAGAGCTGGCCAAGCACGGCGCGTTCAAGAGTTTTGGAGAGAAAGGAAAGAAGGGATACTGGCCTGTAGTTGTTGACATCGGAGGGATCGAGTGTAGGTTTTTTTCAGAAGGGGTGCAACTCTCGCTCTCTTGAAGACGGAAGGGACGTAGCCAGCGGTCAAGGATGCGTTGATGAGCGAGGTGAGGTAGGGGAGAAGGTCTCCGGAAATGGTCTGGAGAAGAGAGGAGGGGATAGGGTCAAGTGGGCAGGTTGTTGGGCGGCCGGCCGTCACAAGACGCGAGAGTTCATCTGGAGAGAGAGGGGAGAAAGAGGTCAAAGCACAGGGTAGGGCAGTGTGAGCAGGACCAGCAGTGTCGTTTGACTTAGCAAGCGAGGATCGGATGTCGTCAACCTTCTTTTCAAAATGGTTGACGAAGTCATCCGCAGAGAGGGAGGAGGGGGGGGGGAGGGGGAGGAGGATTAAGGAGGGAGGAGAAGGTAGCAAAGAGCTTCCTAGGGTTAGAGGCAGATGCTTGGAGTTTAGAGTGGTAGAAAGTGGCTTTAGCAGCAGAGACAGAAGAGGAAAATGTAGAGAGGAGGGAGTGAAAGGATGCCAGGTCCGCAGGGAGGCGAGTTTTCCTCCATTTCCGCTCGGCTGCCCGGAGCCCTGTTGGTTGGTAGAGCATGGTGTTGGCATGGTGTTGGCATGGTGTTGGCATGGTGTTTGCATGGTGTTTGCATGGTGTTGGCATGGTTGGTAGAGCATGGTGTTGGCATGGTGTTGGCATGGTTGGTAGAGCATGGTGTTGGCATGGTTGGTAGAGCATGGTGTTTGCATGGTGTTTGCATGGTGTTGGCATGGTTGGTAGAGCATGGTGTTGGCATGGTTGGTAGAGCATGGTGTTGGCATGGTGTTTGCATGGTGTTGGCATGGTGTTTGCATGGTGTTGGCATGGTGTTTGCATGGTGTTGGCATGGTTGGTAGAGCATGGTGTTTGCATGGTGTTTGCATGGTGTTGGCATGGTTGGTAGAGCATGGTGTTTGCATGGTGTTGGCATGGTGTTGGCATGGTTGGTAGAGCATGGTGTTCGCAACGCCAGGGTTGTGGGTTCGATTCCCACGGGGGACCAGTACGGGAAAAAATAAATGTATGAGATGTATGTATTCACTACTGTAAGTGGGTCTGGATAAGAGGGTCTGACAAATGGCTACAATGTACAATGTTTTTTTTTTTTTTAAGAACCTGTTCTCCATCGTATTTAGTATTTAGCATTTAGTATTTTATTTAGTATTTAGTATTTAGCATTTAGTATTTTATTTAGTATTTAGTATTTAGTATTTAGTATTTAGCATTTAGTATTTAGTATTTTATTTAGTATTTAGTATTTAGTATTTAGTATTTAGTATTTAGTATTTTATTTAGTATTTAGTATTTAGTATTTAGTATTTAGTATTTAGTATTTTATTTAGTATTTAGTATTTAGTATTTAGTATTTAGTATTTAGCATTTAGTATTTAGTATTTTATTTAGTATTTAGTATTTAGTATTTAGTATTTTATTTAGTATTTAGTATTTAGTATTTAGTATTTTATTTAGTATTTAGTATTTAGTATTTTATTTAGTATTTAGTATTTAGTATTTAGTATTTAGTATTTAGTATTTTATTTAGTATTTAGTATTTAGTATTTAGTATTTTATTTAGTATTTAGTATTTTATTTAGTATTTAGTATTTAGTATTTAGCATTTAGTATTTTATTTAGTATTTAGTATTTTATTTAGTATTTAGTATTTAGTATTTAGTATTTTATTTAGTATTTAGTATTTAGTATTTTATTTAGTATTTAGTATTTAGTATTTTATTTAGTATTTAGTATTTAGTATTTAGTATTTAGCATTTAGTATTTTATTTAGTATTTAGTATTTAGTATTTTATTTAGTATTTAGTATTTAGTATTTAGTATTTTATTTAGTATTTAGTATTTAGAATTTTATTTAGTATTTAGTATTTAGTATTTTATTTAGTATTTAGTATTTAGTATTTAGTATTTAGTATTTTATTTAGTATTTAGTTTTTTGTATTTTATTTACTATTTAGTATTTAGTATTTAGCATTTAGTATTTTATTTAGTATTTAGTATTTAGTATTTAGTATTTAGTATTTTATTTAGTATTTAGTATTTAGTATTTAGTATTTAGTATTTAGTATTTTATTTAGTATTTAGTATTTAGTATTTAGTATTTAGTATTTTATTTAGTATTTAGTATTTAGTATTTTATTTAGTATTTAGTATTTTATTTAGTATTTAGTATTTAGTATTTAGTATTTTATTTAGTATTTATTATTTAGCATTTAGTATTTTATTTAGTATTTAGTATTTAGTATTTAGTATTTTATTTAGTATTTAGTATTTAGTATTTAGTATTTTATTTAGTATTTAGTATTTAGTATTTTATTTAGTATTTAGCATTTCGTATTTTATTTAGTATTGAGTATTTAGTATTTTATTTAACAGGTAGTGACGAAGGCAGGGATGTAGAGCCTCTATCTCAAAAGAGTCAAGTGAAACCAGACCCTAGCCACTGATTCTCAGGGTCGGGTTTCCTACCATATAACATCTAGCTACCTTTCCCCTGTAGTTAGAACAATGTTATGACTACAACTACTGTTCCCTGAAGGAGGGAAACCAGGTACAACACAACTATTTGGGGAGTCGAACTCTCGCCACTTTGTTTTTGAAGAACTAAAATCACGCCAGACAAGACCAAAGAACTCTGCACCTTACCGGGAGGCCCTACCTTCCACAGGTAATAATCCTCAACACCTTACCGGAAGGGCCCCACCTTCCACAGGTAATAATCCTCTACACCTTACCGGGAGGCCCTACCTTCCACAGGTAATAATCCTCTACACCTTACCGGAAGGCCCCACCTTCCACAGGTAATAATCCTCAACACCTTACCGGGAGGCCCTACCTTCCACAGGTAATAATCCTCAACACCTTACCGGAAGGCCCCACCTTCCACAGGTAATAATCCTCAACACTTTACCGGAAGGGCCTACCTTCCACAGGTAATAATCCTCAACTCATTAGCGCTCTTCACCGAGCGCCTAACCGGGCGGCGTGGGGCCGAACAGGTGTGGTACCTCATTCTCCCTCCTTCAGGGATCAGTAGTTAGAGTCGTAATGTTATGTTCCCTGTCCGTCGGGTCAGCTCGGTACCTCATTCTCCCTCCTTCAGGGATCAGTAGTTAGAGTCGTAATGTTATGTTCCCTGTCCGTCGGGTCAGCTCGGTACCTCATTCTCCCTCCTTCAGGGATCAGTAGTTAGAGTCGTAATGTTATGTTCCCTGTCCGTCGGGTCAGCTCGGTACCTCATTCTCCCTCCTTCAGGGATCAGTAGTTAGAGTCGTAATGTTATGTTCCCTGTCCGTCGGGTCAGCTCGGTACCTCATTCTCCCTCCTTCAGGGATCAGTAGTTAGAGTCGTAATGTTATGTTCCCTGTTAGTCGGGTCAGCTCGGTACCTCATTCTCCCTCCTTCAGGGATCAGTAGTTAGAGTCGTAATGTTATGTTCCCTGTCCGTCGGGTCAGCTCGGTACCTCATTCTCCCTCCTTCAGGGATCAGTAGTTAGAGTCGTAATGTTACGTTCCCTGTCCGTCGGGTCAGCTCGGTACCCCATTCTCCCTCCTTCAGGGATCAGTAGTTAGAGTCGTAATGTTACGTTCCCTGTCCGTCGGGTCAGCTCGGTACCTCATTCTCCCTCCTTCAGGGATCAGTAGTTAGAGTCGTAATGTTACGTTCCCTGTCCGTCGGGTCAGCTCGGTACCTCATTCTCCCTCCTTCAGGGATCAGTAGTTAGAGTCGTAATGTTACGTTCCCTGTCCGTCGGGTCAGCTCGGTACCCCATTCTCCCTCCTTCAGGGATCAGTAGTTAGAGTCGTAATGTTACGTTCCCTGTCCGTCGGGTCAGCTCGGTACCTCATTCTCCCTCCTTCAGGGATCAGTAGTTAGAGTCGTAATGTTACGTTCCCTGTCCGTCGGGTCAGCTCGGTACCTCATTCTCCCTCCTTCAGGGATCAGTAGTTAGAGTCGTAATGTTACGTTCCCTGTCCGTCGGGTCAGCTCGGTACCTCATTCTCCCTCCTTCAGGGATCAGTAGTTAGAGTCGTAATGTTATGTTCCCTGTCCGTCGGGTCAGCTCGGTACCTCATTCTCCCTCCTTCAGGGATCAGTAGTTAGAGTCGTAATGTTATGTTCCCTGTCCGTCGGGTCAGCTCGGTACCTCATTCTCCCTCCTTCAGGGATCAGTAGTTAGAGTCGTAATGTTACGTTCCCTGTCCGTCGGGTCAGCTCGGTACCTCATTCTCCCTCCTTCAGGGATCAGTAGTTAGAGTCGTAATGTTACGTTCCCTGTCCGTCGGGTCAGCTCGGTACCTCATTCTCCCTCCTTCAGGGATCAGTAGTTAGAGTCGTAATGTTACGTTCCCTGTCCGTCGGGTCAGCTCGGTACCTCATTCTCCCTCCTTCAGGGATCAGTAGTTAGAGTCGTAATGTTATGTTCCCTGTCCGTCGGGTCAGCTCGGTACCTCATTCTCCCTCCTTCAGGGATCAGTAGTTAGAGTCGTAATGTTATGTTCCCTGTCCGTCGGGTCAGCTCGGTACCTCATTCTCCCTCCTTCAGGGATCAGTAGTTAGAGTCGTAATGTTATGTTCCCTGTCCGTCGGGTCAGCTCGGTACCTCATTCTCCCTCCTTCAGGGATCAGTAGTTAGAGTCGTAATGTTATGTTCCCTGTCCGTCGGGTCAGCTCGGTACCTCATTCTCCCTCCTTCAGGGATCAGTAGTTAGAGTCGTAATGTTATGTTCCCTGTCCGTCGGGTCAGCTCGGTACCTCATTCTCCCTCCTTCAGGGATCAGTAGTTAGAGTCGTAATGTTATGTTCCCTGTCCGTCGGGTCAGCTCGGTACCTCATTCTCCCTCCTTCAGGGATCAGTAGTTAGAGTCGTAATGTTATGTTCCCTGTCAGCTCGGGTACAACACAACTATGGGGAAATAAACACCTGCTTTTCCAACATCTCATTCCAAAATGATGATCATTAATATGGAGTTGGTCCCCCCCTTTGCTGCTATAACAGCCTCCACTCTTCTGGGAAGGATTTCCACTAGATGTTGGAACATTGCTGCAGGGACTTGCTTCCATTCAGCCACAAGAGCATTAGTGAGGTCGGGTGCTGATGTTGGGTGATTAGGCCCTGGCTCGCAGTCATCGTGCCAATTCATCCCAAAGGTGTTCGATAGGGTTGAGGTCAGGGTGCTCTGCAGGCCAGTCAAGTTCTTCCACACCGATCTCGACAAACCATTTCTGTATGGACCTCGCTTCGTGCACATTGTCATGCTGAAACAGGAAAGGGCCTTCCCCAAACTGTTGCCACAAAATTGGAAGCACAGAATCATCTCGAATGTAATTGTATGCTGTAGCGTTAAGATTTCCCTTCACTGGAACTAAGGGACCCGAACCATGAAAAACAGCCTCAGACCATTATTCATCCTCCACCAAACTTTACAGTTGGCACTATACATTCGGGCAGGTAGCATTCTCCTGGCATCCGCCAAACCCAGATTTGTCCGTCGGACTGCCAGATGGTGAAGCGTGATTCATCACTCCAGAGAACACGTTTCCAGAGTCCAATGGCGACGAGATTTACACCATTCCAGCTGGCGCTCGGCATTGTGGATGGTGATTTTAAGTTTTTTTGCGGCTGCCGTGGAAACCCATTTTCATGAAGCTCCCGACAAACAGTTATTGCGCTGCCGTTGCTTCCAGAGGCAGTTTGGAACTCAGCAGTGAGTGTTGCAACCGACGATGGACGATTTTACCCGCTAAAAGAGGATCCGAGGCCTGAGAAGCGCTCGACTCCCTCATCGAGAAAAACAGACAACAATGCAAGTTTTCTCGCGATGTGTAAAGATCTATGTCCGGCCCTGCCGAACATTTCCCTTATCTGGGAGACCCCCCAGGGGTGTACCCTCCACTCCTTAGAGAGACTCCCTCCAACTCCAGGAAATAGGAAATAGGAAATAGGAAATAGGGTTGCCATAACGCTGGAGGAAAGCTAGTAAGTTTCACTCGCCGGACGTTATTCATGCTTGCGGATGTTAGCCAGGAGTCTTTTTAGTCTAAGCTAGGCTCTTTGACCGCAGCACTGTCCGTTTAGAATAACCAAGCAGCTTAACGCTACATATACTTAACAAGAGAGCTACCGCAGCAACTCCACCATGGGGAGGAATAGCTACTAACAGGAATAACTACTAATAGGAATAGCTACTAACAGGAATAACTACTAATAGGAATAGCTACTAACAGGAATAACTACTAATAGGAATAGCTACTAATAGGAATAGCTACTAATAGGAATAGCTACTAATAGGAATAGCTATTAATAGGAATAACTACTAATAGGAATAGCTACTAATAGGAATAGCTACTAACAGGAATAACTACTAATAGGAATAGCTACTAATAGGAATAGCTACTAATAGGAATAGCTACTAACAGGAATAGCTACTAACAGGAATAGCTACTAACAGGAATAACTACTAATAGGAATAGCTACTAACAGGAATAACTACTAATAGGAATAGCTACTAATAGGAATAGATACTAATAGGATTAGCTACTAACAGGAATAACTACTAACAGGAATAGCTACTAATAGGAATAGATACTAATAGGATTAGCTACTAACAGGAATAGTTACTAACAGGAATAGTTACTAACAGGAATAGAAACTAATAGGAATAACTACTAATAGGAATAGCTACTAATAGGAATAGCTACTAACAGGAATAACTACTAATAGGAATAGCTACTAATAGGAATAACTACTAACAGGAATAGCTACTAATAGGAATAGATACTAATAGGATTAGCTACTAACAGGAATAGTTACTAACAGGAATAGTTACTAACAGGAATAGAAACTAATAGGAATAACTACTAATAGGAATAGCTACTAATAGGAATAGCTACTAATAGGAATAGCTACTAATAGGAATAGCTACTAACAGGAATAGCTACTAACAGGAATAGTTACTAACAGGAATAGCTACTAATAGGAATAGCTACTAACAGGAATAGCTACTAACAGGAATAGCTACTAACAGGAATAGCTACTAACAGGAATAGCTACTAATAGGAATAGCTACTAACAGGAATAGCTACTAATAGGAATAGCTACTAATAGGAATAGCTACTGACAGGAATAGCTACTAACAGGAATAGCTACTAATAGGAATAACTACTAATAGGAATAGCTACTAACAGGAATAACTACTAATAGGAATAGCTACTAATAGGAATAGCTACTAATAGGAATAACTACTAATAGGAATAACTACTAATAGGAATAGCTACTAATAGGAATAGCTACTAATAGGAATAGCTACTAACAGGAATAGCTACTAATAGGAATAGATACTAACAGGAATAACTACTAACAGGAATAGCTACTAACTGGAATAGCTACTAACAGGAATAGCTACTAATAGGAATAGATACCTCTGCGGCGCTTGTTAAAGTCTACGTAGGACCGGACCCTTCATCATCAAGTCTGGGATTTGTATTTTTATTTATTGTTTTTATTTAACCTTTATTTAACATTGACATTTAAGAACAGATTATTATTTACAGTGACGGCATACCAAAAGGCAAAAGGCCTCCTGCGGGGTTGGGGGCCTTCGATTCAAAATATAAATAAATTAAATTAAAATATAGGACTAAACACACATCACGACAAGTGAGACAACACAACACTACATAAAGAGAGACCTAAGACAACAACACAGCATGGTAGCAACACATGACAACACAGCAAGGCAGCAACACAACATGACAACACAGCAAGGCAGCAACACAACATGACAACACAGCATGGCAGCAACACAACACTACATGAAGAGAGACCTAAGACAACAACACAGCATGGTAGCAACACAACATGACCACACAGCACGGTAGCAACACAACACTACATAAAGAGAGACCTAAGACAGCAACACAGCATGGTAGCAACACAACATGGTGTCAACACAACATGACAACACAGCATGGTGTCAACACAACATGACAACACAGCATGACAACACAACATGACAACACAGCATGGTGTCAACACAACATGACAACACAGCATGACAACACAACATGACAACACAGCATGGTGTCAACACAACATGACAACACAACATGGTAGCAGCACAACATGACAACACAGCATGACAACACAACATGGTAGCAACACAACATGACAACACAACATGGTAGAAACACAACATGACAACACAACATGACAACACAACATGGTAGAAACACAACATGACAACAACATGGTAGCAGCACAACATGACAACAACATGGTAGCAGCACAACATGACAACAACATGGTAGCATCACAACATGACAACAACATGGTAGCAACACAACACGATACAAACATTATCGGGAACAGACAACAGCACAAAGGGCAAAGACGGTAGAGACAACAATTCATCACACAAAGCAGCCACAACTGTCCTCCCCTCCTCTCCTCCTCTCCTCTCCCTTCCCCTCCTCTCCTCCTCTCCTCCTCTCCTCTCTCCTCCCCTCCTCTCTCCTCCTCCTCCTCTCTCCTCCTCTCCTCTCTCCTCTCTCCTCTCCTCTCTCTTCCTCTCCTCTCTCCTCCTCTCCTCTCTCCTCTCTCCTCTCTCCTCTCCTCTCTCTTCCCCTCCTCTCTCCTCCTCTCCTCTCTCCTCCTCTCCTCTCTCCTCCTTTCCTCTCTCCTCTCTCTTCCCCTCTCCTCTCTCCTCTCTCCTCCTCTCCTCTCTCCTCCTCTCCTCTCCTCTCTCCTCTCTCCTTTCTCCCTCTCCTCTCTCCTCCCCTCCTCTCTCCTCTCTCTTCCCCTCCTCTCTCCTCCTCTCCTCTCCTCTCCTCCTCTCCTCTCTCTCCCCCTCCTCTCTCCCTCCTTCACTCCTTGTGTATTTTGATGTTGTTAATAATGTTAAATATTCTGTTCTCATCCTCAGGGGCCAAGAAAACTGGTAGAGAAACAAAGGTGGGAAAGAGAAAGAGAACACAACACAACAACCAAAGAAGACAGAACTCTGCTGATCTCCGCCCCACAACAACCTGATTGGACAAGGACCTTAGCTGCCAGCCAATTACAGTAGCCCAAATGATTTCGCTGTACGTTCCATCGCCCAATCACAACACTAGTTCTGTCTGACGTCACCATAGTCTCTGAACACTTCACCTGTGTAAACATGTTGCTGGATTATTTCTATATAGTTGATTTGATATATCAGAGTTATTATAGACCAGAGTTCTGTTCGTTTCTACTCAGTTGTACATTTTATACGCTTTCAACACATTTGAAAGTTTTATATATATATTTTTTAAATGTAATATGTTAGCATGTTAGCATGTTAGCGGACGCTAGCTACCAAACCATGTTAGCATGTTAGCGGACGCTAGCTACCAAACCATGTTAGCATGTTAGCGGACGTTAGCTACCAAACCATGTTAGCATGTTAGCGGACGCTAGCTACCAAACCATGTTAGCATGTTAGCGGACGTTAGCTACCAAACCATGTTAGCATGTTAGCGGACGCTAGCTACCAAACCATGTTAGCATGTTCGCAGACATTAGCTAAAAAAAACAACATGTTAGCATGTTAGCGGACGCTAGCTACCAAACCATGTTAGCATGTTCGCAGACATTAGCTAAAAAAATTAATAAAAAAAACCCATGTTAGCATGTTAGCTAGCGGACGCTAGCTGCTTGTTGTTTGACAGCTTGTAACCGTCGCATTGACGCAGCTGTGTTGTCACGACTGTGATGTCATTCTGTGATGTCACGACTGTGATGTCACGACTGTGATGTCATATCGGTGATGACAGGACTGTGATGTCACGACTGATGTCACTGCAGGCTCTGAATCTGTGAATAAAGATTTCAGTGACGCCGTCTCCACTGTCTGTCCGTCCTGCTGTCTGTCTGTCCGTCCGTCCCTCTATACATAAACTCAGCGGAAAAAAGAAACGTCCTCTCACTGTCAACTGAGTTTATTTTCAACAAACTTAACATGTGTAAATATTTGTATGAACAAAACAAGATTCAACAACTGAGACATAAACTGAACAAGTTCCACAGACATGTGACTAACAGAAATGGAATAATGTGTCCCTGAACAAAGAGGGGGGTCAAAATCAAAAGTAACAGTCAGTATCTGGTGGCCACCAGCTGCATTAAGTACTGCAGTGCATCTCCTCCTCATGGACTGCACCAGATTTGCCAGTTCTTGCTGTGAGATGTTACCCTACTCTTCCACCAAGGCACCTGCAAGTTCCTGGACATTTCTGGGGGGGAATGGCCCTAGCCCCCACCCTCCGATCCAACAGGTCCCAGACGTGCTCAATGGGATTGAGATCCGGGCTCTTCGCTGGCCATGGCAGAACACTGACATTCCTGTCTTGCAGGAAATTCACGCACAGAACGAGCAGTATGGCTGGTGGCATTGTCATGCTGGAGGGTCATGTCAGGATGAGCCTGCAGGATGGAGGGATTGTGCGTTCCTGGTGTAACTCGGGCAGTTGTTGTTGCCATCCTGTACTTGTCCCGCAGCTGTGATGTTCGGATGTACCGATCCTGTGCAGGTGTTGTTACACGTGGTCTGCCACTGCGAGGACGATCAGCTGTCCGTCCTGTCTCCCTGTAGCGCTGTCTTAGGCGTCTCACAGTACGGACATTGCAATTTATTGCCCTGGCCACATCTGCAGTCCTCATGCCTCCTTGCAACATGCCTAAGGCACGTTCACGTCGATGAGCAGAGACCCTGGGCATCTTTCTTTTGGTCTTTTTCAGAGTCAGTAGAAAGGCCTCTTTAGTGTCCTAAGTTTTCATAACTGTGACCTTAATTGCCTACCGTCTGTAAGCTGTTAGTGTCTTAACGACCGCTCCACAGGTGCGTGTTCATTAATTGTTTATGGTTCATTGAACCAGCATGGGGAAACAGAGTTTAAACCCTTTACAATGAAGATCTGGGAAGTTATTTGGATTTTTAACGAATTACCTTTTGAAAGACCAGGGTCCTGAAAAAGGGACGTTTCTGTTTTTGTTGTTGAGTTTATATGTATTATATCTAATTTATACTGAACAAAAAATATAAACACAACATGTAACAATTTCAAAGATTTTACTGAGTTACAGTTCATATAAGGAAATCAGTCAATTGAAATAAATCCATTAGGACCTAATCTATGGATTTCACATGACTGGGAATACAGATACTCATCTGTTGGTCACCGATACTGTACCTTAAAAATAAGTTCCTTAAAACCAGTTCCTTAAAACCAGTTCCTTAACACCAGTTCCTTAACACCAGTTCCTTAACACCAGTTCCTTAAAACCAGTTCCTTAAAACCAGTTCCTAAAACCAGTTCCTTAAAACCAGTTCCTTAAAACCAGTTCCTAAAAACCAGTTCATAAAAACCAGTTCATAAAACCAGTTCCTTAAAACCAGTTCCTTAAAACCAGTTCCCACTCTGGAAAACTATACATTCATTTGGCCCTGATCTATGGATTTGACATGACTGGGAATGCAGATATGCATCTGTTGGTCACAGGAAAGGTAGGGGAGTGGATCAGAAAACCAGTCAGTATCTGGTGTGACCACCATTTGCCTCATGCAGTGCGATACATCTCCTTCGCATAAAGTTGATCAGGCTGTGGATTGTGGCCTGTGGATTGTTGTCCCACTCCTCTTCAATGGCTGTGTGAAGTTGCTGGATATCAGCGGAAACTGGAACACGCTGTCGTACACGTCGATCCAGAGCATCCCAAACATGCTCAATGGGGTGACATGTCTGGTTAGTATGCAGGTCATGGAAGAACTGGGGACGTTTTCAGCTTCCAGGAATTGTGTCCAGATCCTTGTGACATGGGGCCGTGTATTATCCTGCTGAACCATGAGGTGATGAATGGCATAACAACGGGCCTCAGGATCTCTTCACGGTGTCTCTGTGCATTCAAATTGCCATCGATAAAATGCAATTGTGTTCATCGTCCGTAGCTTATGCCTGCCCATACCATAACCCCACCTCCACCATGGGGCCCATACCATAACCCCACCTCCACCATGGGGCCCATACCATATAACCCCACCTCCACCATGGGGCCCATACCATAACCCCACCTCCACCATGGGGCCCATACCATAACCCCACCTCCACCATGGGGCCAATACCATAACCCCACCTCCACCATGGGGCCCATACCATAACCCCACCTCCACCATGGGGCCCAATACCATAACCCCACCTCCACCATGGGGCCCATACCATAACCCCACCTCCACCATGGGGCCCATACCATAACCCCACCTCCACCATGGGGCCCATACCATAACCCCACCTTCACCATGGGGCCCATACCATAACCCCACCTTCACCATGGGGCCCATACCATAACCCCACCTCCACCATGGGGCCCATACCATAACCCCACCTCCACCATGGGGCCCATACCATAACCCCACCTCCACCATGGGGCCCATACCATAACCCCACCTCCACCATGGGGCCCATACCATAACCCCACCTCCACCATGGGGCCCATACCATAACCCCACCTTCACCATGGGGCCCATACCATAACCCCACCTCCACCATGGGGCCCATACCATAACCCCACCTCCACCATGGGGCCCATACCATAACCCCACCTTCACCATGGGGCCCATACCATAACCCCACCTTCACCATGGGGCCCGTACCATAACCCCACCTCCACCATGGGGCCCGTACCATAACCCCACCTTCACCATGGGGCCCATACCATAACCCCACCTCCACCATGGGGCCCATACCATAACCCCACCGCCACCATGGGGCCCATACCATATAACCCCACCTCCACCATGGGGCCCGTACCATAACCCCACCTCCACCATGGGGCCCATACCATAACCCCACCTCCACCATGGGGCCCATACCATAACCCCACCTCCACCATGGGGCCCATACCATAACCCCACCTCCACCATGGGGCCCATACCATAACCCCACCTCCACCATGGGGCCTGTACCATAACCCCACCTCCACCATGGGGCCCATACCATAACCCCACCTCCACCATGGGGCCCGTACCATAACCCCACCTTCACCATGGGGCCCATACCATAACCCCACCTCCACCATGGGGCCCATACCATAACCCCACCTCCGCCATGGGGCCCATACCATAACCCCACCTCCACCATGGGGCCCATACCATAACCCCACCTCCACCATGGGGTCCATACCATAACCCCACCTCCACCATGGGGCCCATACCATAACCCCACCTCCACCATGGGGCCCATACCATAACCCCACCTCCACCATGGGGCCTATACCATAACCCCACCTCCACCATGGGGCCCATACCATAACCCCACCTCCACCATGGGGCCCATACCATAACCCCACCTCCACCATGGGGCCCATACCATAACCCCACCTCCACCATGGGGCCCATACACATAGTCTGAGGTTGTGAGGCTAGTTGGACATACTGCCAAATTCTCTAAAAAACGACTTTGGAGGCGGCTTATGGTAGAGAAATGAAAATTAAATTATCTGGCAACAGCTCTGGTGGACATTCCTGCAGTCAGCATGACAACTGCAACCCCTCCCTCAAAACTTGAGATATCTGTGGCTGTCACGCCGGTATGAAGGATTTGGAGACGGGCGCAGGAATAACATAACAGGGGTTTTTAATACACCCCAAAAAACACTGGGATGTACCCAAACAAAAGAGCGAGGGTAAACCTCGTAGAACGATACTGGACGAGACCCGTAACACACAAGGCACAAAACACGCAGCGCAGGCTGAGACAATGCATTGGTCACTCACACCACCAACGGACATGGGAACAATAACGGACAAAAACACAGGGGGAACAGAGGGAACACATATAACACACTAATCAGGAGACAGACAGAGGGAACACATATAACACACTAATCAGGAGACAGACAGAGGGAACACATATAACACACTAATCAGGAGACAGACAGAGGGAACACATATAACACACTAATCAGGGGAAAGACCGAGGGAACACATATAACACACTAATCAGGAGACAGAGGGAACACATATAACACACTAATCAGGGGAAAGACCGAGGGAACACATATAACACACTAATCAGGGGAAAGACAGAGGGAACACATATAACACACTAATCAGGGGAAAGACAGAGGGAACACATATAACACACTAATCAGGGGAAAGACAGAGGGAACACATATAACACACTAATCAGGAGACAGAGGGAACACATATAACACACTAATCAGGGGAAAGACCGAGGGAACACATATAACACACTAATCAGGGGAAAGACAGAGGGAACACATATAACACACTAATCAGGGGAAAGACAGAGGGAACACATATAACACACTAATCAGGGGAAAGACAGAGGGAACACATATAACACACTAATCAGGAGACAGACCGAGGGAACACATATAACACACTAATCAGGAGACAGACCGAGGGAACACATATAACACACTAATCAGGGGAAAGACCGAGGGAACACATATAACACACTAATCAGGAGACAGACCGAGGGAACACATATAACACACTAATCAGGAGACAGACCGAGGGAACACATATAACACACTAATCAGGAGACAGACCGAGGGAACACATATAACACACTAATCAGGAGACAGAGGGAACACATATAACACACTAATCAGGGGAAAGACCGAGGGAACACATATAACACACTAATCAGGAGACAGACCGAGGGAACACATATAACACACTAATCAGGAGACAGACAGAGGGAACACATATAACACACTAATCAGGAGACAGAGGGAACACATATAACACACTAATCAGGGGACAGACAGAGGGAACACATATAACACACTAATCAGGGGAAAGACCGAGGGAACACATATAACACACTAATCAGGGGAAAGACCGAGGGAACACATATAACACACTAATCAGGGGACAGACAGAGGGAACACATATAACACACTAATCAGGGGAAAGACCGAGGGAACACATATAACACACTAATCAGGGGAAAGACCGAGGGAACACATATAACACACTAATCAGGGGAAAGACAGAGGGAACACATATAACACACTAATCAGGAGACAGACAGAGGGAACACATATAACACACTAATCAGGAGACAGAGGGAACACATATAACACACTAATCAGGAGACAGACCGAGGGAACACATATAACACACTAATCAGGAGACAGACCGAGGGAACACATATAACACACTAATCAGGGGAAGTGGGAACCGGGTGTGTATAATCAGACAGTCCTGGGTTGATGATAATGAATCCCGGTTCAATGAAACCTAGGAAACCCGGTGACGTAGACCTCCGTAACCGGTGAACAGAATGAGCATCAGAACCAGGGGGGGGTCCGTGACAGTGGCGTTGTGTCGTGTGACAAAACTGCACATTTTGATTGTCCCCCAGCACAAGGTGCACCTGTGTAATGATCATGCTGTTTAATCAGCTTCTTGATATGCCTACACCTGTCAAGATGAATTGGGTTATCGTGACAAAGGAAAAATGCTCACTAACAGGGATATAAACAACATTTGTGTGTACAATCTGAACCAAATAAGCTTTTTAAGTTTCTATAATAGAGATTCTATGACTACAGTTTCTATAACAGAGATTCTATGACTACAGTTTCTATAACAGATATTCTACTACTACAGCTTCTATAACAGATATTCTATGACTACAGTTTCTATAATAGAGATTATATGACTACAGTTTCTATAACAGAGATTCTATTACTACAGTTTCTATAACAGAGATTCTATGACTACAGTTTCTATAACAGAGATTCTATGACTACAGTTTCTATAACAGATATTATTGGCAGAAAAACAAATTCAACATCATCTTCGATTAAATAATATCTTAATAATGATTACTTCATCGGCAAAGTGAGCAGATTTAGGCAGGAAATGCCAACAACAAACAGGGAGCCATCGCATTCACGCATAAAAATAAAATAAAAATGAAAAGAGAAGCATTGTAAGTTCGAATTTTGTAAAGTTAGCGTGGGAGAGGTGGGGAAATTATTGTTATCGATCAATAATGACAAACCTCCTGGCATTGACAACTTTAGATGGAGAGCTACTGAGGATGGTAGCTGACTCTATAGCCACTCTTATCTGTCATATCTTTAATCTGAGCCTGGAGGAAAGTCTTTGTCCTCAGGCCTGGAGGGAAGCCAAAGTCATTCCGCGACCCAAGAGTGGTAAAGCCGGCCTTTTACTGGTTCTAACAGCAGACCTATCAGCTTGCTGCCAGCTCTTAGCAAACTGTTGGGAAAAAAAATGGTGTTTGACCAAATACAATGCTATTTCTCTGTAAACAAATTAATAACATAAAATGCAAATCAATTTATAACATTTTTGACATGCGTTTTTTTCTGGATATTTCTGTTGTTATTCTGTCTCTCACTGTTCAAATAAACCATTAAAATTATAGACTGATCATTTCTTTGTCAGTGGGCAAACGTACAAAATCAGCAGGGGATCAAATACTTTTTTCCCCTCCCTGTAGAGAAGGGCCCTCAACAAGTACTGCACTGACACAATTGACTGATGATTGGTTGAAAGTAATTTATAATGAGAAGGATTGTGGGAGCTGTACTGTTAGATTTCAGTGCAGCCTTTGATATTATCGACCATAACCTGTTGTTGAGAAAACGTATGCATTACGACTATCTATCTAATAGAACTCAAAGGGGTTTCATTAATGGAAGCTTCGCTAATGTTAAACATGTAAAATGTGGTGTACCACAGGGCAGCTCTCTAGGCCCTCTACATTTTATAATTTTACCAACGACCTGCCACTGGCATTATACAGAGCCTGTGTGTCAAATGGGTGGCCAGTAATAAACTGGTCCTGAACATCTCTAAAACTAAGAGCATCGTATTTGATACAAATCGTTCCCTGAGTTCTAGACCTCGGCTGAATCTGGTCGTGAATATTGTGAGCAAGTTAAGGAGACCAAATCCCTCCCTCCTCTTTTTTATCTGTCCTTTTGATTTAAATGTTGTTTTGATTGACGCACTAGACATTATGATTTAATGATCGTATGTCTTCCACTGGAGTCTACGTAGGGCTCCTGTTAATGTCACATGTCTACCAAAGAAAATGGAGTGGAATGCATTTCAAGTTCATTTGGACATAGATCTGGTATATATATATACAGTAGTCACCCTTTGCCTTGATGACAGCTTTACACACTCTTGGCATTCTCTCAACCAGCTTCATGAGGTAGTCACCTGGAATGCATTTCAAGTTCATTTGGACATAGATCTGGTATATATATATACAGTAGTCACCCTTTGCCTTGATGACAGCTTTACACACTCTTGGCATTCTCTCAACCAGCTTCATGAGGTAGTCACCTGGAATGCATTTCAATTAACAGGTGTTCCTTGTTAGAAGTTAATTTGTGTTATTTCTTTCCTCCTTAATGCGTTTTGAGTCAATCAGTTGTTGTCACATCCTGACCATGGTAAGCTGTTATTTTTCTATGGTAGACTGGTCAGGGCGTGACAGTGGGTGTTTTTCTATGTTTTGTATTTCTATGTTTAGGTTCTAGTTTTCTATTTCTATGTTGTTGTTTGTTTGGGATGATGTCCAATTAGAGGCAGCTGGTCCTCGTTGTCTCTAATTGGAGATCATACTTAAGTAGGTTTTTTTCTCCCCCACCTGGTGTTGTGGGATCTTGTTTTTGCTCAGTGAAGCAGAACGTGACGTTCGTGTTTCTTTGTTTATTGTTTTTGTCTAGTGTTCTGGGTGTAATAATAAATATTTATCATGAGCACTCAACACGCTGCATTATCTCAGACGATACGAAAGAGAGGTTGAACAGGCTAGTAAATAGGGGTTGCAACAATTTCGGCAGATAATTTTAGAAAGAAAGGGTCCAGATTGTCTAGCCCGGCTGATTTGTAGGGGTCCAGATTTTGCAGCTCTTTCAGAACATCAGCTTGTTAAAATTCTCAATTATAGTGGATTTATCGGTAGTGACAGTGTTTCCTAGCCTCAGAGCAGTGGGCAGCTGGGAGGAGGTGCTCTTGTTCTCCATGGACTTGACAGTGTCCCAGAACTTTTTGGAGTTTGTGCTACAGGATGCAAATTTCTGTTTGAAAAAGCTAGCCTTAGCTTTCCTAACTGCCTGTGTATATTGGTTCCTAACTTCCCTGAAAAGTTGCATATCGCGAGGGCTGTTCGATGCTAATGCAGAACACCACAGGATGTTTTTGTGCTGATCAAGGGCAGTCAAGTCTGGAGTGAACCAAGGACTATATCTGTTCCTGGTTCTACATTTTTTGAGTGGGGCTTATTTAAGATGGTGAGGAAAGCACTTTTAAAGAATAACCAGGCATCCTCTACTGATGGGATGAGGTCAATATCCTTCCAGGATACCCGGGCAGGTCAATTAGAAAGGCCTGGTCGCTGAAGTGTTTCAGGGAACGTTTGACAGTGATGAGGGGTGTTCGTTTGACCGCGGACCCATAACGGGTGGAGGCAGTGATCGCTGAGATCCTGGTTGAAGACAGCCTACTGGTACAGTAGGGGATAATATGTCATTTCTACTGCTTAGTGTTAACCTCTATGGGATCGGTGTCCCTAAACCGGGAAAGTTGTTGCTCAATATGCGATAATGTGACTTGAACGACTTTGTAAACAACAGCCAATTCTGGGACATAGACATGTCTTATATGGTCAGAAAGCTTAGATTCATGTTAATCTAACTGCACTGTCCAATTTACAGTAGCTATTACAACAACCAAAAAATACCATGCTATTGTTTGAGGATAGTTCACAACAACAAAACACTTTTCACGGCAACTGGTTTGATACATTCACCTCTGAAGGTAAATAATGTACTTACATTCAGTCATCTTAATCTGATTTGTCATCCTGAGGGTTCTAGAGATAAAATGTAGTGTAGATTTGTTTAAAAAAAAAAAGTTTTTATAAATGTAGAAAGTGGGTTCTACAGTTTGACCCCACTGCTGTCTCTGGACTGGAATTGGTAAGACGTTATTTTAGATGAAATGAATTGAAGAGAATTGTAATTCCAGTGGACTTCCTGAACGGACTGGAATTGGTAAAACGTTATTTCAGATGACTGCTTATCATGTGTTGTTATAATACCAATAAAACCTCAAACTAGGGACCACTGAATAAAAGTTAACAGGTCATCTCACTACACAGACAGACAGACAGACACGTCTCACTACACAGACAGACAGACAGACAGACACGTCTCACTACACAGACAGACACGTCTCACTACAGAGACAGACAGACAGACAGACAGACAGACAGACACGTCTCACTACACAGACAGACAGACAGACAGACAGACAGACAGACAGACAGACAGACAGACAGACAGACAGACAGACAGACAGACAGACAGACAGACAGACAGACAGACAGACAGACAGACAGACACAGACAGACAGACAGACAGACAGACACGTCTCACTACACAGACAGACAGACAGACAGACAGACACGTCTCACTACACAGACAGACACGTCTCACTACAAACCTGCTGTTTAAAATGTTTATTATGTCTTCAGTGTTGCTTTACAAACAGTAAAAACATTTAAAACAGTCTTTAGTTGTTATACTACTGATATTAAAAAACGGACTTCCAGCATTAACATGACTTTAGTGATGTAGATATGAAGCAGAGCAAAGCTTAAAGGATGTTAGCTACAGATACACACAGGGTTAAAGTCTTATCACTCATAACCTATCACGGGGCTGCACCGTGGCCAGCAGAGCCCTCCTATTGGCTTACACAGGACTCAGAGAGTGATTGACCGCTAGAGGGGCCATTCAGGGAGAGGAGGTCTCCGTCCGCCTTTCAGGGGTCGTCGCCACGGTTACGCGTCATTGCCGCCACAGAGCAGGAGGAGGGCCTTTCGGTAGTCACCAGAGGTATCGCCCTGAAACACACACATTGGAAAATACAGAGGATCGACATCATTCACTCCACATTACCATTACATTACCATTACAGTTTATTACACATTACATTACATTACACATTACATTACCATTACATTACAGTTTATTACACATTACATTACATTAACATTACATTACCATTACATTACCATTACATTACAGTTTACATTACATTCCATTACATTACCATTACAGTTTATTACATTACATTACCATTACATTACCATTACAGTTTATTACACATTACATTACATTAACATTACATTACCATTACATTACCATTACATTCAGTTTATTACACATTACATTACATTACAGTTTATTACACATTACATTACCATTACATTACAATATTATACCATTACATTACCATCACAGTTTATTACACATTACATTACCATTACACATTACATTACCATTACATTACCATGACACTACATTACACATTACAATACACATTACATTACATTAACTCCACATTACAACCATTACATTACACATTACACTACATTACCATTACATTACCATGACACTACATTACACATTACAATACACACTACATTACATTACATTACCATTACCATTACATTACCATTACCATTACACATTACATTACCATTACACTACATTACACTTTACATTACATTACATTACCATTACACTACAATACACACTACATTACATTACCATTACATTACCATTACATTACCATTACACTACAATACACACTACATTACATTACATTACATTACACATTACCATTACATTACACATTACATTACACATTACCATTACATTACACACTACATTACATTACACATTACATTCATTACACACTACATTACATTACATTACACTACAATACATTACATTACATTACATTACACACTACATTACATTACATTACATTACACATTACATTACACATTACCATTACATTACACACTACATTACACATTACATTACACACTACATTACATTACATTACACATTACATTACATTACCATTACACTACAATACACATTACATTACATTACCATTACACTACACATTACATTAGACATTACCATTACACTACAATACACATTACATTACATTACCATTACATTACACATTACATTAGACATTACCATTACATTACCACATTACACTACATTACCATGACACTACATTACATTACATTACACATCACATTACACATTACATTACCATTACAGTTTATTACACATTACATTACCATTACATTAGCATTACAGTTTATTACACATTACACCATTACATTACACATTACATTACATTAACTCCACATTACCATTACATTACACATTACACATTACACTACATTACGATTACATTACCATGACACTACATTACACACTACATTACATTACCATTACATTACACATTACATTAGACATTACCATTACATTACCAATTACACATTACACTACATTACCATTACCATTACATTACCATGACACTACATTACATTACATTACACAGTACATTACATTACCATTACATTACACATTACATTACCATTACATTACCATTACAGTTTATTACACATTACATTACCATTACATTACACATTACATTACCATTACATTACCATTACAGTTTATTACACATTACATTACCATTACATTACACATTACACATTACATTACCATTACATTACCATTACATTACACATTACCATTACCATTACATTACACATTACATTACATTAACTCCACATTACATTACCATTACATTACACATTACACTACATTACGATTACATTACCATGACACTGCATTACACATTACATTATACATCACATTACCATTACATTACCATTACACATTACATTACCATTACATTACCATTACACTACATTACACACTACCATTACCATTACATTACATTACCATTAAATTACATTACCATTAAATTACCATTACATTACACTTGACATTGCATTACCATTACATGACATTACATTACACACTACATTACCATTACACATCACATTACACATTACCATTACATTACCATTGCATTACACATTACATTACACGTGACATTACATTACCATTAACATTAGGATCAACAACATTACATTCACTCCACATTACTGGCCTGTAGTGCTGAGATTCTTCAAATAGCCACCCTTCGCCTTGATGACAGCTTTGCACACTCTTATCATTCTCTCAACCAGCTTCACATGGAATGCTTTTCCAACAGTCTTGAAGGAGTTCCCACATATGCTGAGCACTTGTTGGCTGCTTTTCCTTCACTCTGCGGTCCAATTCATCCCAAACCATCTCAATTGGGTTGAGGTCAGGTGATTGTGGAGGCCAGGTCATCTGATGCAGCACTCCATCACTCTCCTTCTTGGTCAAATGGCCCTTACACAGCCTGGAGGTGTGTTGGGTCATTGTCCTGTTGAAAAACAAATGATAGTCCCACTAAGCGCAAACCAGATGGGATGGCGTATCGCTGCAGAATGCTGTGGTAGCCATGCTACACCTCCTCCTCCTCCATGCTTCACGGTGGGAACCACACATGCAGAGATCATCCGTTCACCTACTCTGCGTCCCACAAAGACACGGCGGTTGGAACCAAAAATCTCAAATTTGGACTCCTCAGACCAAAGGACAGATTTCCACCAGTTTAATGTCCATTGCTCGTGTTTCTTGGCCCAAGCAAGTCTCTTCTTCTTATTGGTGTCCTTTAGTAGTGGTTTCTTTGCAGCAATTCGACCATGAAGGCCTGATTCACACAGTCTCCTCTGAACAGTTGATGTTGAGATGTGTCTGTTACTTGAACTCTGTGAAGCATTTATTTGGGCTGCAATTTCTGAGGCTGGTAACTCTAATGAACTGATCCTCTGCAGCAGAGGTAACTCTGGGTCTTCCTTTCCTGTAGCGGTCCTCATGAGAGCCAGTTTCATCATAGCGCTTCATGTCTTAAAGAAATGATGGACTGTCGTTTCTCTTTGCTTATTTGAGCTGTTCTTGCCATAATATGGACTTGGTCTTTTACCATATAGGGCTATCTTCTGTATACCACCCCTACCTTGTCACATATTGGCTCAAACACATTAAGAAGGAAAGAAATTCCACAAATTATCTTTTAGCAAGGCACACCTGTTAATTGAAATGCATTCCAGGTGACTACCTCATGAAGCTGGTTGAGAGAATGCCAAGAGTGTGCAAAGCTGTCATCAAGGCAAAGGGGTGGCCACTTTGAAGAATCTCAAATATAAAATATATTTTGACTTGTTAAACACATTTTTTGGTTACTACATGATTCCATATGTGTTATTTCATAGTTTTGATGTCTTCACTATTATTCTACAATGTAGAAAATAGTAAAAATAAAGAAAAACCCTTGAATGAATAGGTGTGTCCCAACTTTAGATCGGTAGTATATATACACACACACACCTGTATATATTGTATAAAGATACCTGTATAGCAGAGTAGAGATATATATAAACAGTATATATATGTATAAAGATACCTGTATAGCAGAGTAGAGAGATATATAAACAGTATATATATATATATGTATAAAGATACCTGTATAGCAGAGTAGAGATATATATAAACAGTATATATATGTATAAAGATACCTGTATAGCAGAGTAGAGAGATATATAAACAGTATATATATATATATGTATAAAGATACCTGTATAGCAGAGTAGAGAGGGAGATATATATAAACAGTATATATATGTATAAAGATACCTGTATAGCAGAGTAGAGATATATATAAACAGTATATATATGTATAAAGATACCTGTATAGCAGAGTAGAGAGATATATAAACAGTATATATATATGTATAAAGATACCTGTATAGCAGAGTAGAGATATATAAACAGTATATATATATTTTGTATAAAGATACCTGTATAGCAGAGTAGAGATATATAAACAGTATATATATATATATATATGTATAAAGATACCTGTATAGCAGAGTAGAGATATATATAAACAGTATATATATGTATAAAGATACCTGTATAGCAGAGTAGAGATATATAAACAGTATATATATATATATATATATATGTATAAAGATACCTGTATAGCAGAGTAGAGATATATATATAAACAGTATATATATGTATAAAGATACCTGTATAGCAGAGTAGAGATATATAAACAGTATATATATGTATAAAGATACCTGTATAGCAGAGTAGATATATATATAAACAGTATATATATGTATAAAGATACCTGTATAGCAGAGTAGAGATATATATATAAACAGTATATATATGTATAAAGATACCTGTATAGCAGAGTAGAGATATATAAACAGTATATATATGTATAAAGATACCTGTATAGCAGAGTAGATATATATATAAACAGTATATATATGTATAAAGATACCTGTATAGCAGAGTAGAGATATATAAACAGTATATATATGTATAAAGATACCTGTATAGCAGAGTAGAGAGATATATAAACAGTATATATATGTATAAAGATACCTGTATAGCAGAGTAGAGATATATATAAACAGTATATATATATATATATGTATAAAGATACCTGTATAGCAGAGTAGAGATATATAAACAGTATATATATATGTATAAAGATACCTGTATAGCAGAGTAGAGAGATATATAAACAGTATATATATGTATAAAGATACCTGTATAGCAGAGTAGAGATATATAAACAGTATATATATGTATAAAGATACCTGTATAGCAGAGTAGAGATATATATAAACAGTATATATATGTATAACGATACCTGTATAGCAGAGTAGAGAGGGAGATATATATAAACAGTATATATATGTATAAAGATACCTGTATAGCAGAGTAGAGAGGGAGATATATAAACAGTATATATATATGTATAAAGATACCTGTATAGCAGAGTAGAGAGGGAGATATATAAACAGTATATATATATGTATAAAGATACCTGTATAGCAGAGTAGAGATATATATAAACAGTATATATATGTATAAAGATACCTGTATAGCAGAGTAGAGATATATATAAACAGTATATATATGTATAAAGATACCTGTATAGCAGAGTAGAGATATATATATATATATATAATCAGTATTTTGGGGTATCTGTACTTTACTATTAAATAAAATGGACTACTTTCACTTCGCTACATTCCTGAAGAAAATAATGTACTTTTTACTCAATACATTTTCCCTGACACCCAAAAGTACTCATTACAGACAGTATATACCTGTATAGTTGAGTACAGAGAGAGAGATATTCAGTATATACCTGTATAGTTGAGACAGAGAGAGGTATTCAGTATATACCTGTATAGTAGAGACAGAGAGGTATTCAGTATATACCTGTATAGTAGAGACAGAGAGAGGTATTCAGTATATACCTGTATAGTAGAGACAGAGAGAGGTATTCAGTATATACCTGTATAGTAGAGACAGAGAGAGGTATTCAGTATATACCTGTATAGTTGAGTACAGAGAGAGAGGTATTCAGTATATACCTGTATAGTTGAGTACAGAGAGAGGTATTCAGTATATACCTGTATAGTTGAGTACAGAGAGAGGTATTCAGTATATACCTGTATAGTTGAGTGCAGAGAGAGAGAGGTATTCAGTATATACCTGTATAGCAGTTACAGAGAGAGAGAGAGAGGTATTCAGTATATACCTGTATAGCAGAATGCAGAGAGAGAGGTATTCAGTATATACCTGTATAGTTGAGTACAGAGAGAGGTATTCAGTATATACCTGTATAGTTGAGTGCAGACAGAGAGAGGTATTCAGTATATACCTGTATAGTAGAGACAGAGAGAGGTATTCAGTATATACCTGTATAGCAGAATGCAGAGAGAGAGAGATATTCAGTATATACCTGTATAGTTGAGTACAGAGAGAGAGAGAGGTATTCAGTATATACCTGTATAGCAGAATGCAGAGAGAGAGAGAGGTATTCAGTATATACCTGTATAGCAGAATGCAGAGAGAGAGAGAGGTATTCAGTATATACCTGTATAGTTGAGTACAGAGAGAGAGAGAGGTACTCAGTATATACCTGTATAGCAGAATGCAGAGAGAAAGAGAGGTATTCAGTATATACCTGTATAGTTGAGTACAGAGAGAGAGGTATTCAGTATATACCTGTATAGCAGAATGCAGAGAGAGAGAGAGAGGTATTCAGTATATACCTGTATAGTTGAGTACAGAGAGAGGTATTCAGTATATACCTGTATAGCAGAATGCAGAGAGAGAGAGGTATTCAGTATATACCTGTATATCAGAATGCAGAGAGAGAGAGAGGTATTCAGTATATACCTGTATAGTTGAGTACAGAGAGAGAGGTATTCAGTATCTACCTGTATAGTTGAGTACAGAGAGAGAGGTATTCAGTATATACCTGTATAGTTGAGTACAGAGAGAGAGGTATTCAGTATATACCTGTATAGTTGAGTACAGAGAGAGAGGTATTCAGTATATACCTGTATAGTTGAGTACAGAGAGAGAGGTATTCAGTATATACCTGTATAGTAGAGACAGAGAGAGGTATTCAGTATATACCTGTATAGTTGAGTACAGAGAGAGAGGTATTCAGTATATACCTGTATAGTTGAGTACAGAGAGAGAGGTATTCAGTATATACCTGTATAGTTGAGTACAGAGAGAGAGGTATTCAGTATATACCTGTATAGTTGAGTACAGAGAGAGAGGTATTCAGTATATACCTGTATAGTTGAGTACAGAGAGAGAGGTATTCAGTATATACCTGTATAGTTGAGTACAGAGAGAGAGGTATTCAGTATATACCTGTATAGTTGAGTACAGAGAGAGGTATTCAGTATATACCTGTATAGCAGAATGCAGAGAGAGAGAGAGGTATTCAGTATATACCTGTATAGTTGAGTACAGAGAGAGAGGTATTCAGTATATACCTGTATAGTTGAGTACAGAGAGAGAGGTATTCAGTATATACCTGTATAGTTGAGTACAGAGAGAGAGGTATTCAGTATATACCTGTATAGTTGAGTACAGAGAGAGGTATTCAGTATATACCTGTATAGCAGAATGCAGAGAGAGAGAGAGGTATTCAGTATATACCTGTATAGTTGAGTACAGAGAGAGTTATTCAGTATATACCTGTATAGTTGAGTACAGAGAGAGAGGTATTCACTATATACCTGTATAGTTGAGTACAGAGAGAGAGGTATTCAGTATATACCTGTATAGTTGAGTACAGAGAGAGGTATTCAGTATATACCTGTATAGCAGTTACAGAGAGAGAGGTATTCAGTATATACCTGTATAGTTGAGACAGAGAGAGGTATTCAGTATATACCTGTATAGCAGAATGCAGAGACTTGGCGAAGAGGCGTCTGTAATCAGCTCTGATATCCAGCATGTCCACTTCACTACGACTCACCATCACTCTGATTAAGGCCTGGTCATCAGTTCCTGCACCCTATACACACACACACACACACACACACACACACACACACACACACACACACACACACACACACACACACACACACACACACACACACACACACACACACACACACACACACACACACACACACACACACACACCTCAGTTCTAAATGCACATATCTAATATAGAATCATCTTCTTCCTAGTATGGAGAAAATAGATTCTTACCTTCATTGAATTGTACAGAGTCTCTGCAAAGTAGGCTGGAACGCTCCTAGCACACTTTACTACAGAGGAGAGACAGAGATGGAGAGAGAGAGGACAGAGAGAGACAGAGACAGAGAGAGAGGACAGAGACAGAGAGAGAGAGAGAGAGGGAGGGAGGGAGGGAGGGAGGGAGGGAGGGAGGGAGGGAGGGAGGGAGGGAGGGAGGGAGGGAGGGAGGGAGGGAGGGAGGGAGGGAGAGAGAGACAGAGAGACAGAGAGAGAGAGAGAGAGAGAGAGAGAGAGAGAGAGACGAGAGAGACAGAGAGACAGAGAGAGAGAGAGAGAGAGAGAGAGAGAGAGAGAGACAGAGAGAGAGAGAGAGAGAGAGAGAGAGAGAGAGAGAGAGAGAGAGAGAGAGAGGTAAGGTGGATTTAGAGAGTCATCATAATAATGAAATGAATTGTCAAATAAGCTTGAAAATATAAACAAATAAGGTGTGTGTGTGTGTGTGTGTGTGTGTGTGTGTGTGTGTGTGTGTGTGTGTGTGTGTGTGTGTGTGTGTGTGTGAGTGTGTGTGTGTGTGTGTGAGGTGTCATGTGTGTGTGTGTGTGTGTGTGTCTTACCCACAGCCAGTAGCAGGTCTCTCAGTCCTCCAGAGGTCTCTCTCTTAACACTCTCTTCCATCTCATACCCTGCTAGCTTCATGTACGCAGCAAACACTGATACACACACACACACACACACACACACACACACACACACACACACACACACACACACACACACACACACACACACACACACACACGTCAATGTCAGAGTGTGTGTTGATACCCTTTATCCTGTTGGGGCTAGGGGGCAGTATTTTCACTGCCGGATAAAAAACGTACCCGATTTAAACTGGTTACTACTATTACCCAGAAATGAGAATATGCATATAATTAGTAGATTTGGATAGAAAACACTCTAAAGTTTCTAAAACTGTTTGAATGGTGTCTGTGAGTATAACAGAACTCATATGGCAGGCCAAAACCTGAGAAGATTCCATGCAGGAAGTGCCCTGTCTGACAATTTGTTGTCCTTGTAGGGCATCTCTATCAAAAATACAGCATCTCTGCTGTAACGTGACATTTTCTAAGGCTTCCATTGGCTCTCAGAAGGCGCCAGAAAGTGGAATGAGAGCTCTCCAGTCTCTGGGTGAAAAACAGCAGGGGTTTTGGAGAGTGGTCCTTCTGAGGACAATGACACTGGAGCGCGCGTGCACAAGACGACTCCATTTTTTTCTTTCAATGTTTGAACGAATACAACATCGCCCGGTTGGAATATTAGCGCTATTTTACGAGAAAAATAGCATAAAAATTGATTTTAAACAGCGTTTGACATGCTTCGAAGTACGGTAATGGAATATTTTGTAATTTTTTGTCACGAAATGCGCCCGCGCGTCACCCTTCGGATAGTGACCTCAACGCATCGAACAAAACGGAGCTATTTCAATATCACTATGGATTATTTCGAACTAAAACAACATTTGTTGTTGAAGTAGAAGTCCTGGGAGTGCATTCTGACGAAGAACAGCAAAGGTAATCCAATTTTTCTTATAGTAAATCTGAGTTTGGTGAGTGCCAAACTTGGTGGGTGTCAAATTAGCTAGCCGTGATGGCCGGGCTATCTACTCAGAATATTGCAAAATGTGCTTTCACCCGAAAAGCTATTTTAAAATCTGACACCGCGATTGCACAAAGGAGTTCTGTATCTATAATTCTTAAAATAATTGTTATGTTTTTTGTGAACGTTAATCGTGAGTAATTAAGTAAATTCACCGGAAGTTTGCGGTGGGAATGCTAGTTCTGAACATCACATGCTAATGTAAAAAGCTGGTTTTTGATATAAATATGAACTTGATTGAACAAAACATGCATGTATTGTATAACATAATGTCCTAGGAGTGTCATCTGATGAAGATCATCAAAGGTTAGTGCTGCATTTAGCCGTGGTTTTGGTTTATGTGACATTATATGCTAGCTTGAAAAATGGCTGTGTGGTTATTTCTGACTATGTACTCTCCTAACATAATCTAATGTTTTGCTTTCGCTGTAAAGCCTTTTGGAAATCGGACAGTGTGGTTAGATTAACGACAGTCTTATCTTTCAAATGGTGTAAAATAGTCCTGTGTTTGAGAACTTTGAATTATGACATTTTGTGGTTTTAAATTTGGCGCTCTGATGTGTCACTGGCTGTTGAATAGTGCGGGACGATTTCGTCCCACCTACCCTAGAGAGGTTAAAAACACAGATCTCTCTCACACACACTCACCTCTCCTCAGGTGTTCAGCGCTCCTGTTCCCCAGGATGGTGATGAACTGTTCTTCATCGGTCCCAAACTTCATCTCTCCTGCAGAGAACAAAGTCTACACACACACACACACACACACACACACACACACACACACACACACACACACACACACACACACACACACACACACACACACACACACACACACACACACACACACACACACACACACACAGTAAAATAACTGACATGCTGAATTAAGCTCTACATCTGTTGTTGGTCACAATCACAAAATGTTTGGTCTCTAAAAAAAACCCTGTTCCTTTAAAAACCCAGTTTTCTACTCCACACAAGTTTCTCCAAGACTGAAGGGATATTGTGTTGATTATTAAATGTAACTTTGTGGACTTGTTTCTCAGGCCTACTGAACTGATCACATCGAGCCTTGAATCATTTTCCCATGTTTACTGGTTTGGGGATTTTATTTCTGGAGTTTTGGAACTGAACTGAACATTGTCTTTTCATTGGAGGTTAAATACATTGTCTTTTCATTGGAGGTTAAATACATTGACTTTTCATTGGAGGTTAAATACATTGTTGCTTAAAACCTGTTAAGGATAGGGGGCAGGATTTTCACGGCCGGATGAAAAACGTACCCAAATTAAACTGGTCACTACTCTTGCCCAGAAACTAGAATATGCATATTATTAGTAGATTTGGATAGAAAACACTCTGAAGTTTCTAAAACTGTTTGAATGGTGTCTGTGAGTATAACAGAACTCATTTGGCAGGCAAAAACCTGAGAAAAATTCAACCAGGAAGTGGAGGATCTGAGAATTGTAGTTCTTCTTTTGAATCCCTTGCGAAACTACAGTGTCTGTGGGGTCATGTTGCACTTCCTAAGGCTTCCATTGGCTGTCGAAAGCCTTCAGAAAGTTGTTTCATCCATCTCCAGTAACCGGGCAGAGTATAGGAGCTCAGCCAATGAGTGGACTGCCTGGGGACAAAGGGCTTGGTGATGCGCGAGCCCGCGAGTGTGCAGTTCCTTCTTTTTCTCCTTGAATGAATACGCTATTGTCCGGTTGGAATATTATCGTATTTTTACGTTAAAAATACCATAAAGATTGATTTTAAACAGC
>NW_025547904.1:0-32500 GCF_905237065.1 Salmo salar | reverse complement strand
ATAGGCAGCGGTGTGTGTGTGTGTTACCCTGGCGATAGGCAGCAGTGTGTGTTACCCTGGCGATAGACAGCAGTGTGTGTTACCCTGGCGATAGGCAGCAGTGTGTGTTACCCTGGCGATAGGCAGCAGTGTGTGTGTGTGTTACCCTGGCGATAGACAGCAGTGTATCTGTGTGTGTCTGTGTGTTACCCTGGCGATAGACAGCAGTGTGTGTTACCCTGGCGATAGGCAGCAGTGTGTGTTACCCTGGCGATAGGCAGCAGTGTATCTGTGTGTTACCCTGGCGATAGGCAACAGTGTGTCTGTGTGTTACCCTGGCGATAGGCAGCGTGTGTGTGTGTGTGTGTTACCCTGGCGATAGACAGCAGTGTGTGTTACCCTGGCGATAGGCAGCAGTGTGTGTTACCCTGGCGATAGGCAGCAGTGTGTGTTACCCTGGCGATAGGCAGCAGTGTATCTGTGTGTTACCCTGGCGATAGGCAACAGTGTGTCTGTGTGTTACCCTGGCGATAGGCAGCAGTGTGTGTGTGTGTGTGTGTTACCCTGGCGATAGACAGCAGTGTGTGTTACCCTGGCGATAGGCAGCAGTGTGTGTTACCCTGGCGATAGGCAGCAGTGTGTGTTACCCTGGCGATAGGCAGCAGTGTATCTGTGTGTGTCTGTGTGTTACCCTGGCGATAGGCAGCAGTGTGTGTGTGTGTTACCCTGGCGATAGACAGCAGTGTGTGTATGTGTTACCCTGGCGATAGGCAGCAGTGTATCTGTGTGTGTCTGTGTGTTGCCCTGGCGATAGACAGCAGTGTGTGTTACCCTGGCGATAGGCAGCAATGATGTCCTTAACCTGCTGGGCCGTTCTAGAAGACAGGATCTCAATCAGCACCTTCTCATCGGTCCCCGCCCCCTACACCGTGACATCAGCACACAGTCACTATGACATCACGCCGTCACTCACAGGATATGACATCACTAGTCCTAGGACAAATACCTTGATGGCGTTCCGTAGCGATGTCGCATCGTAGAGGATGGGCGGAGTCATCAGAGCCACCACCAGAGTCTCAAACTTTCCCCCCAGTTCCCCCTGCAGATCACCTACCAGGTCCTGGAGAGAGGAGGACGAGGAGGAGAGAGAGGAGGAGGGAGGGAGAGGGAGAGAGAGAGAGGGAGGGAGAGAAGGAGGGAGGAGGGAGGGAGGGAGGGAGGGAGGGAGGGAGGGAGGGAGGGAGGGAGGGAGGGAGGGAGAGGGAGGGAGGGAGAGAGAGAGGGGAGGAGAGAGAGAGAGAGAGAGGGAGAGAGGGGAGGAGAGAGAGAGAGAGAGGAAGAGAGAGAGGGGAGGAGAGAGAGAGGGTTGTGTTGTGGTTGTAGATTACATTAGATGAGTTTATTAGTCACATGCACAGGATCACAGATGTAATTACAGGGAACAGTGACATTCTTATGCTCTAAGCTCCAACAGGTCCAAAACAGACAAGTGAAGGAGACAATAATAATAATAATGAATCCACATTTCCCTCCACCAGGGTGTTGAATCCACCAGTCCTCCATCTTGGCTCTCCCTCCCCAGGGTGTTGAATCCACCAGTCCTCCATCTTGGCTCTCCCTCCACCAGGGTGTTGAATCCACCAGTCCTCCATCTTGGCTCTCCCCCCACCAGGGTGTTGAATCCACCAGTCCTCCATCTTGGCTCTCCCTCCACCAGGGTGTTGAATCCACCAGTCCTCCATCTTGGCTCTCCCTCCACCAGGGTGTTGAATCCACCAGTCCTCCATCTTGGCTCTCCCCCCACCAGGGTGTTGAATCCACCAGTCCTCCATCTTGGCTCTCCCTCCACCAGTTTCTCCATGTTTATTATATTACAGACACCTTACTCTATACTTTACATTATATTATGTGAGCTGTTACACTGGTTATAGAATACTATGGTCTGTTTGGATGTTGGAATAATATCCCTAGTTATGTTGTGATGTGGTTGTATTGTGGTTGTGGTTGTATTGTGGTTGTGTTGTGGTTGTGTTGTGGTTGTATTGTGGTTGTATTGTGGTTGTATTGTGGTTGTGGTTGTATTGTGGTTGTATTGTGGTTGTATTGTGGTTGTATTGTGGTTGTATTGTGGTTGTGGTTGAGTTGTTGTTGTATTGTGGTTGTATTGTGGTTGTGTTGTGGTTGTATTGTTGTTGTGGTTGTATTGTGGTTGTAGTGTGGTTGTATTGTGGTTGTGGTTGTATTGTGGTTGTATTGTGGTTGTATTGTGGTTGTATTGTGGTTGTGGTTGTATTGTGGTTGTATTGTGGTTGTATTGTGGTTGTATTGTGGTTGTATTGTGGTTGTGGTTGTATTGTGGTTGTATTGTGGTTGTATTGTGGTTGTATTGTGGTTGTATTGTATTGTGGTTGTTGTTGTATTGTGGTTGTGGTTGTATTGTGGTTGTGTTCTGACCTTGCCATGCAGGGTCTTGTATGCAGCTTTGATCTGCTGTCTCTGGCTGTTGCTACGAGACGTCAACAACTTCATGATGGAATCCTCATCGGTTCCTATGGCAACAACAAACACCATAGTCAAATCTTTGGTGCCGTGGTTACTCACTCCGTCTGCATAATATTCAGACCACACCCACCACTGACCCAGTCCCTTCATGGCCTTGTAGAGCGTCTCTGCATCTTGGTTGGCGTTGAAGTTTCCACTGGCTCTCACACTGCCTCGACCAGCCTATCAGAGAACAGACACAGAGGAGGACTGTGGGTAATGTAGTTCAGGGTAGACCAGAGAGGCCTGTGGGTAATGTAGTTCAGGGTAGACCAGAGAGGACTGTGGGTAAAGTAGTTTAAGGAAGACCAGAGAGGACTGTGGGTAAAGTAGTTCAGGGTAGACCAGAGAGGACTGTGGGTAAAGTAGTTTAGGGTAGAACAGAGAGGACTGTGGGTAAAGTAGTTCAGGGTTGACAGTATAAAGTGGTGTAGTCCCAGTCTACTCATGTAATGAACCTGTGGACAGTATAAAGTGGTGTAGTCCCAGTCTACTAATGTAATGAACCTGTGGACAGTATAAAGTGGTGTAGTCCCAGACCTACTAATGTAATGAACCTGTGGACAGTATAAAGTGGTGTAGTCCCAGTCTACTAATGTAATGAACCTGTTGACAGTATAAAGTGGTGTAGTCCCAGACCTACTAATGTAATGAACGTGTGGACAGTATAAAGTGGTGTAGTCCCAGACCTACTAATGTAATGAACCTGTGGACAGTATAAAGTGGTGTAGTCCCAGACCTACTAATGTAATGAACCTGTGGACAGTATAAAGTGGTGTAGTCCCAGACCTACTAATGTAATGAACCTGTTGACAGTATAAAGTGGTGTAGTCCCAGACCTACTAATGTAATGAACCTGTGGACAGTATAAAGTGGTGTAGTCCCAGTCTACTAATGTAATGAACCTGTGGACAGTATAAAGTGGTGTAGTCCCAGACCTACTAATGTAATGAACCTGTTGACAGTATAAAGTGGTGTAGTCCCAGACCTACTAATGTAATGAACCTGTGGACAGTATAAAGTGGTGTAGTCCCAGACCTACTAATGTCATGAACCTGTGGACAGTATAAAGTGGTGTAGTCCCAGACCTACTAATGTAATGAACCTGTTGACAGTATAAAGTGGTGTAGTCCCAGACCTACTAATGTAATGAACCTGTGGACAGTATAAAGTGGTGTAGTCCCAGACCTACTAATGTAATGAACCTGTGGACAGTATAAAGTGGTGTAGTCCCAGACCTACTAATGTAATGAACCTGTGGACAGTATAAAGTGGTGTAGTCCCAGTCTACTAATGTAATGAACCTGTGGACAGTATAAAGTGGTGTAGTCGAAGTCTACTAATGTAATGAACCTGTGGACAGTATAAAGTGGTGTAGTCCCAGACCTACTAATGTAATGAACCTGTGGACAGTATAAAGTGGTGTAGTCCCAGACCTACTAATGTAATGAACCTGTGGACAGTATAAAGTGGTGTAGTCCCAGTCTACTAATGTAATGAACCTGTGGACAGTATAAAGTGGTGTAGTCCCAGACCTACTAATGTAATGAACCTGTGGACAGTATAAAGTGGTGTAGTCCCAGACCTACTAATGTAATGAACCTGTGGACAGTATAAAGTGGTGTAGTCCCAGTCTACTAATGTAATGAACCTGTGGACAGTATAAAGTGGTGTAGTCCCAGACCTACTAATGTAATGAACCTGTGGACAGTATAAAGTGGTGTAGTCCCAGACCTACTAATGTAATGAACCTGTTGACAGTATAAAGTGGTGTAGTCCCAGACCTACTAATGTAATGAACCTGTGGACAGTATAAAGTGGTGTAGTCCCAGTCTACTAATGTAATGAACCTGTGGACAGTATAAAGTGGTGTAGTCCCAGACCTACTAATGTAATGAACCTGTGGACAGTATAAAGTGGTGTAGTCCCAGTCTACTAATGTAATGAACCTGTGGACAGTATAAAGTGGTGTAGTCCCAGTCTACTAATGTAATGAACCTGTGGACAGTATAAAGTGGTGTAGTCCCAGACCTACTAATGTAATGAACCTGTGGACAGTATAAAGTGGTGTAGTCCCAGACCTACTAATGTAATGAACCTGTGGACAGTATAAAGTGGTGTAGTCCCAGACCTACTAATGTAATGAACCTGTGGACAGTATAAAGTGGTGTAGTCCCAGACCTACTAATGTAATGAACTGTGGACAGTATAAAGTGGTGTAGTCCCAGACCTACTAATGTAATGAACCTGTGGACAGTATAAAGTGGTGTAGTCCCAGTCTACTAATGTAATGAACCTGTGGACAGTATAAAGTGGTGTAGTCCCAGACCTACTAATGTAATGAACCTGTTGACAGTATAACGTGGTGTAGTCCCAGTCTACTAATGTAATGAACCTGTGGACAGTATAAAGTGGTGTAGTCCCAGACCTACTAATGTAATGAACCTGTGGACAGTATAAAGTGGTGTAGTCCCAGACCTACTAATGTAATGAACCTGTGGACAGTATAAAGTGGTGTAGTCCCAGTCTACTAATGTAATGAACCTGTGGACAGTATAAAGTGGTGTAGTCCCAGTCTACTAATGTAATGAACCTGTGGACAGTATAAAGTGGTGTAGTCCCAGACCTACTAATGTAATGAACCTGTGGACAGTATAAAGTGGTGTAGTCCCAGACCTACTAATGTAATGAACCTGTGGACAGTATAAAGTGGTGTAGTCCCAGACCTACTAATGTAATGAACCTGTGGACAGTATAAAGTGGTGTAGTCACAGTCTACTAATGTAATGAACCTGTGGACAGTATAAAGTGGTGTAGTCCCAGACCTACTAATGTAATGAACCTGTTGACAGTATAAAGTGGTGTAGTCCCAGACCTACTAATGTAATGAACCTGTGGACAGTATAAAGTGGTGTAGTCCCAGACCTACTAATGTAATGAACCTGTGGACAGTATAAAGTGGTGTAGTCCCAGTCTACTAATGTAATGAACCTGTGGACAGTATAAAGTGGTGTAGTCCCAGACCTACTAATGTAATGAACCTGTGGACAGTATAAAGTGGTGTAGTCCCAGTCTGCTAATGTAATGAACCTGTGGACAGTATAAAGTGGTGTAGTCCCAGTCTACTAATGTAATGAACCTGTTGACAGTATAAAGTGGTGTAGTCCCAGTCTACTAATGTAATGAACCTGTGGACAGTATAAAGTGGTGTAGTCACAGTCTACTAATGTAATGAACCTGTGGACAGTATAAAGTGGTGTAGTCACAGTCTACTAATGTAATGAACCTGTGGACAGTATAAAGTGGTGTAGTCCCAGACCTACTAATGTAATGAACCTGTGGACAGTATAAAGTGGTGTAGTCCCAGACCTACTAATGTAATGAACCTGTGGACAGTATAAAGTGGTGTAGTCCCAGACCTACTAATGTAATGAACCTGTGGACAGTATAAAGTGGTGTAGTCCCAGACCTACTAATGTAATGAACCTGTGGATAGTATAAAGTGGTGTAGTCCCAGTCTACTAATGTAATGAACCTGTGGACAGTATAAAGTGGTGTAGTCCCAGTCTACTAATGTAATGAACCTGTTGACAGTATAAAGTGGTGTAGTCCCAGTCTACTAATGTAATGAACCTGTGGACAGTATAAAGTGGTGTAGTCCCAGTCTACTAATGTAATGAACCTGTGGACAGTATAAAGTGGTGTAGTCACAGTCTACTAATGTAATGAACCTGTGGACAGTATAAAGTGGTGTAGTCACAGTCTACTAATGTAATGAACCTGTGGACAGTATAAAGTGGTGTAGTCCCAGACCTACTAATGTAATGAACCTGTGGACAGTATAAAGTGGTGTAGTCCCAGTCTACTAATGTAATGAACCTGTTGACAGTATAAAGTGGTGTAGTCCCAGACCTACTAATGTAATGAACCTGTGGACAGTATAAAGTGGTGTAGTCCCAGACCTACTAATGTAATGAACCTGTGGACAGTATAAAGTGGTGTAGTCCCAGTCTACTAATGTAATGAACCTGTGGACAGTATAAAGTGGTGTAGTCCCAGTCTACTAATGTAATGAACCTGTGGACAGTATAAAGTGGTGTAGTCCCAGACATACTAATGTAATGAACCTGTGGACAGTATAAAGTGGTGTAGTCCCAGACCTACTAATGTAATGAACCTGTGGACAGTATAAAGTGGTGTAGTCCCAGACCTACTAATGTAATGAAGCTGTGGACAGTATAAAGTGGTGTAGTCCCAGTCTACCAATTTTAATGAACCTGATGACAGTATAAAGCGGAGTAGTCCCAGACCTACTAATGTAATGAACCTGTGGACAGTATAAAGTGGTGTAGTCCCAGACCTACTAATGTAATGAACCTGTGGACAGTATAAAGTGGTGTAGTCCCAGACCTACTAATGTAATGAACCTGTGGACAGTATAAAGTGGTGTAGTCCCAGTCTACTAATGTAATGAACCTGTGGACAGTATAAAGTGGTGTAGTCCCAGACCTACTAATGTAATGAACCTGTTGACAGTATAAAGTGGTGTAGTCCCAGACCTACTAATGTAATGAACCTGTGGACAGTATAAAGTGGTGTAGTCCCAGACCTACTAATGTAATGAACCTGTGGACAGTATAAAGTGGTGTAGTCCCAGACCTACTAATGTAATGAACCTGTGGACAGTATAAAGTGGTGTAGTCCCAGACCTACTAATGTAATGAACCTGTGGACAGTATAAAGTGGTGTAGTCCCAGACCTACTAATGTAATGAACCTGTGGACAGTATAAAGTGGTGTAGTCCCAGACCTACTAATGTAATGAACCTGTGGACAGTATAAAGTGGTGTAGTCCCAGACCTACTAATGTAATGAACCTGTGGACAGTATAAAGTGGTGTAGTCCCAGTCTACTAATGTAATGAACCTGTTGACAGTATAAAGTGGTGTAGTCCCAGACCTACTAATGTAATGAACCTGTGGACAGTATAAAGTGGTGTAGTCCCAGACCTACTAATGTAATGAACCTGTGGACAGTATAAAGTGGTGTAGTCCCAGACCTACTAATGTAATGAACCTGTGGACAGTATAAAGTGGTGTAGTCCCAGACCTACTAATGTAATGAACCTGTGGACAGTATAAAGTGGTGTAGTCCCAGACCTACTAATGTAATGAACCTGTGGACAGTATAAAGTGGTGTAGTCCCAGACCTACTAATGTAATGAACCTGTGGACAGTATAAAGTGGTGTAGTCCCAGACCTACTAATGTAATGAACCTGTGGACAGTATAACGTGGTGTAGTCCCAGACCTACTAATGTAATGAACCTGTGGACAGTATAAAGTGGTGTAGTCCCAGTCTACTAATGTAATGAACCTGTGGACAGTATAAAGTGGTGTAGTCCCAGACCTACTAATGTAATGAACCTGTGGACAGTATAAAGTGGTGTAGTCCCAGACCTACTAATGTAATGAACCTGTGGACAGTATAAAGTGGTGTAGTCCCAGTCTACTAATGTAATGAACCTGTGGACAGTATAACGTGGTGTAGTCCCAGACGTACTAATGTAATGAACCTGTGGACAGTATAAAGTGGTGTAGTCCCAGTCTACTAATGTAATGAACCTGTGGACAGTATAAAGTGGTGTAGTCCCAGTCTACTAATGTAATGAACCTGTGGACAGTATAAAGTGGTGTAGTCCCAGTCTACTAATGTAATGAACCTGTGGACAGTATAAAGTGGTGTAGTCCCAGACCTACTAATGTAATGAACCTGTGGACAGTATAAAGTGGTGTAGTCCCAGTCTACTAATGTAATGAACCTGTGGACAGTATAAAGTGGTGTAGTCCCAGACCTACTAATGTAATGAACCTGTGGACAGTATAAAGTGGTGTAGTCCCAGTCTACTAATGTAATGAACCTGTGGACAGTATAAAGTGGTGTAGTCCCAGACCTACTAATGTAATGAACCTGTGGACAGTATAACGTGGTGTAGTCCCAGACCTACTAATGTAATGAACCTGTGGACAGTATAAAGTGGTGTAGTCCCAGTCTACTAATGTAATGAACCTGTGGACAGTATAAAGTGGTGTAGTCCCAGACCTACTAATGTAATGAACCTGTTGACAGTATAAAGTGGTGTAGTCCCAGACCTACTAATGTAATGAACCTGTTGACAGTATAAAGTGGTGTAGTCCCAGACCTACTAATGTAATGAACCTGTTGACAGTATAAGTGGTGTAGTCCCAGTCTACTAATGTAATGAACCTGTGGACAGTATAAAGTGGTGTAGTCCCAGACCTACTAATGTAATGAACCTGTGGACAGTATAAAGTGGTGTAGTCCCAGACCTACTAATGTAATGAACCTGTGGACAGTATAAAGTGGTGTAGTCCCAGACCTACTAATGTAATGAACCTGTGGACAGTATAAAGTGGTGTAGTCCCAGACCTACTAATGTAATGAACCTGTGGACAGTATAAAGTGGTGTAGTCCCAGTCTACTAATGTAATGAACCTGTGGACAGTATAAAGTGGTGTAGTCCCAGTCTACTAATGTAATGAACCTGTTGACAGTATAAAGTGGTGTAGTCCCAGACCTACTAATGTAATGAACCTGTGGACAGTATAAAGTGGTGTAGTCCCAGACCTACTAATGTAATGAACCTGTGGACAGTATAAAGTGGTGTAGTCCCAGTCTACTAATGTAATGAACCTGTGGACAGTATAAAGTGGTGTAGTCCCAGTCTACTAATGTAATGAACCTGTGGACAGTATAAAGTGGTGTAGTCCCAGACCTACTAATGTAATGAACCTGTGGACAGTATAAAGTGGTGTAGTCCCAGACCTACTAATGTAATGAACCTGTTGACAGTATAAAGTGGTGTAGTCCCAGTCTACTAATGTAATGAACCTGTGGACAGTATAAAGTGGTGTAGTCCCAGACCTACTAATGTAATGAACCTGTGGACAGTATAAAGTGGTGTAGTCCCAGACCTACTAATGTAATGAACCTGTGGACAGTATAAAGTGGTGTAGTCCCAGACCTACTAATGTAATGAACCTGTTGACAGTATAAAGTGGTGTAGTCCCAGACCTACTAATGTAATGAACCTGTGGACAGTATAAAATGGTGTAGTCCCAGTCTACTAATGTAATGAACCTGTGGACAGTATAAAGTGGTGTAGTCCCAGACCTACTAATGTAATGAACCTGTGGACAGTATAAAGTGGTGTAGTCCCAGTCTACTAATGTAATGAACCTGTGGACAGTATAAAGTGGTGTAGTCCCAGACCTACTAATGTAATGAACCTGTGGACAGTATAAAGTGGTGTAGTCCCAGACCTACTAATGTAATGAACCTGTGGACAGTATAAAGTGGTGTAGTCCCAGACCTACTAATGTAATGAACCTGTGGACAGTATAACGTGGTGTAGTCCCAGACCTACTAATGTAATGAACCTGTGGACAGTATAAAGTGGTGTAGTCCCAGTCTACTAATGTAATGAACCTGTGGACAGTATAAAGTGGTGTAGTCCCAGACCTACTAATGTAATGAACCTGTGGACAGTATAAAGTGGTGTAGTCCCAGACCTACTAATGTAATGAACCTGTGGACAGTATAAAGTGGTGTAGTCCCAGTCTACTAATGTAATGAACCTGTGGACAGTATAACGTGGTGTAGTCCCAGACGTACTAATGTAATGAACCTGTGGACAGTATAAAGTGGTGTAGTCCCAGTCTACTAATGTAATGAACCTGTGGACAGTATAAAGTGGTGTAGTCCCAGTCTACTAATGTAATGAACCTGTGGACAGTATAAAGTGGTGTAGTCCCAGTCTACTAATGTAATGAACCTGTGGACAGTATAAAGTGGTGTAGTCCCAGACCTACTAATGTAATGAACCTGTGGACAGTATAAAGTGGTGTAGTCCCAGTCTACTAATGTAATGAACCTGTGGACAGTATAAAGTGGTGTAGTCCCAGACCTACTAATGTAATGAACCTGTGGACAGTATAAAGTGGTGTAGTCCCAGTCTACTAATGTAATGAACCTGTGGACAGTATAAAGTGGTGTAGTCCCAGACCTACTAATGTAATGAACCTTTGGACAGTATAACGTGGTGTAGTCCCAGACCTACTAATGTAATGAACCTGTGGACAGTATAAAGTGGTGTAGTCCCAGTCTACTAATGTAATGAACCTGTGGACAGTATAAAGTGGTGTAGTCCCAGACCTACTAATGTAATGAACCTGTTGACAGTATAAAGTGGTGTAGTCCCAGACCTACTAATGTAATGAACCTGTTGACAGTATAAAGTGGTGTAGTCCCAGACCTACTAATGTAATGAACCTGTGGACAGTATAAAGTGGTGTAGTCCCAGACCTACTAATGTAATGAACCTGTGGACAGTATAAGTGGTGTAGTCCCAGTCTACTAATGTAATGAACCTGTGGACAGTATAAAGTGGTGTAGTCCCAGACCTACTAATGTAATGAACCTGTGGACAGTATAAAGTGGTGTAGTCCCAGACCTACTAATGTAATGAACCTGTGGACAGTATAAAGTGGTGTAGTCCCAGACCTACTAATGTAATGAACCTGTGGACAGTATAAAGTGGTGTAGTCCCAGTCTACTAATGTAATGAACCTGTGGACAGTATAAAGTGGTGTAGTCCCAGACCTACTAATGTAATGAACCTGTGGACAGTATAAAGTGGTGTAGTCCCAGACCTACTAATGTAATGAACCTGTGGACAGTATAAAGTGGTGTAGTCCCAGTCTACTAATGTAATGAACCTGTTGACAGTATAAAGTGGTGTAGTCCCAGACCTACTAATGTAATGAACCTGTGGACAGTATAAAGTGGTGTAGTCCCAGACCTACTAATGTAATGAACCTGTGGACAGTATAAAGTGGTGTAGTCCCAGTCTACTAATGTAATGAACCTGTGGACAGTATAAAGTGGTGTAGTCCCAGTCTACTAATGTAATGAACCTGTGGACAGTATAAAGTGGTGTAGTCCCAGACCTACTAATGTAATGAACCTGTGGACAGTATAAAGTGGTGTAGTCCCAGACCTACTAATGTAATGAACCTGTTGACAGTATAAAGTGGTGTAGTCCCAGTCTACTAATGTAATGAACCTGTGGACAGTATAAAGTGGTGTAGTCCCAGACCTACTAATGTAATGAACCTGTGGACAGTATAAAGTGGTGTAGTCCCAGACCTACTAATGTAATGAACCTGTGGACAGTATAAAGTGGTGTAGTCCCAGACCTACTAATGTAATGAACCTGTTGACAGTATAAAGTGGTGTAGTCCCAGACCTACTAATGTAATGAACCTGTGGACAGTATAAAGTGGTGTAGTCCCAGTCTACTAATGTAATGAACCTGTGGACAGTATAAAGTGGTGTAGTCCCAGACCTACTAATGTAATGAACCTGTGGACAGTATAAAGTGGTGTAGTCCCAGTCTACTAATGTAATGAACCTGTTGACAGTATAAAGTGGTGTAGTCCCAGACCTACTAATGTAATGAACCTGTGGACAGTATAAAGTGGTGTAGTCCCAGACCTACTAATGTAATGAACCTGTTGACAGTATAAAGTGGTGTAGTCCCAGACCTACTAATGTAATGAACCTGTGGACAGTATAAAATGGTGTAGTCCCAGTCTACTAATGTAATGAACCTGTGGACAGTATAAAGTGGTGTAGTCCCAGACCTACTAATGTAATGAACCTGTGGACAGTATAAAGTGGTGTAGTCCCAGTCTACTAATGTAATGAACCTGTGGACAGTATAAAGTGGTGTAGTCCCAGACCTACTAATGTAATGAACCTGTGGACAGTATAAAGTGGTGTAGTCCCAGACCTACTAATGTAATGAACCTGTGGACAGTATAAAGTGGTGTAGTCCCAGACCTACTAATGTAATGAACCTGTGGACAGTATAAAGTGGTGTAGTCCCAGACCTACTAATGTAATGAACCTGTGGACAGTATAAAGTGGTGTAGTCCCAGTCTACTAATGTAATGAACCTGTGGACAGTATAAAGTGGTGTAGTCCCAGTCTACTAATGTAATGAACCTGTTGACAGTATAAAGTGGTGTAGTCCCAGTCTACTAATGTAATGAACCTGTTGACAGTATAAAGTGGTGTAGTCCCAGACCTACTAATGTAATGAACCTGTGGACAGTATAAAGTGGTGTAGTCCCAGTCTACTAATGTAATGAACCTGTAGACAGTATAAAGTGGTGTAGTCCCAGACCTACTAATGTAATGAACCTGTGGACAGTATAAAGTGGTGTAGTCACAGTCTACTAATGTAATGAACCTGTGGACAGTATAAAGTGGTGTAGTCACAGTCTACTAATGTAATGAACCTGTGGACAGTATAAAGTGGTGTAGTCCCAGACCTACTAATGTAATGAACCTGTGGACAGTATAAAGTGGTGTAGTCCCAGACCTACTAATGTAATGAACCTGTGGACAGTATAAAGTGGTGTAGTCCCAGACCTACTAATGTAATGAACCTGTGGACAGTATAACGTGGTGTAGTCCCAGACCTACTAATGTAATGAACCTGTGGACAGTATAAAGTGGTGTAGTCCCAGACCTACTAATGTAATGAACCTGTGGACAGTATAAAGTGGTGTAGTCCCAGTCTACTAATGTAATGAACCTGTGGACAGTATAAAGTGGTGTAGTCCCAGACCTACTAATGTAATGAACCTGTTGACAGTATAAAGTGGTGTAGTCCCAGACCTACTAATGTAATGAACCTGTTGACAGTATAAAGTGGTGTAGTCCCAGACCTACTAATGTAATGAACCTGTGGACAGTATAAAGTGGTGTAGTCCCAGACCTACTAATGTAATGAACCTGTGGACAGTATAAGTGGTGTAGTCCCAGTCTACTAATGTAATGAACCTGTGGACAGTATAAAGTGGTGTAGTCCCAGACCTACTAATGTAATGAACCTGTGGACAGTATAAAGTGGTGTAGTCCCAGTCTACTAATGTAATGAACCTGTGGACAGTATAAAGTGGTGTAGTCCCAGACCTACTAATGTAATGAACCTGTTGACAGTATAAAGTGGTGTAGTCCCAGACCTACTAATGTAATGAACCTGTGGACAGTATAAAGTGGTGTAGTCCCAGACCTACTAATGTAATGAACCTGTGGACAGTATAAAGTGGTGTAGTCCCAGACCTACTAATGTAATGAACCTGTTGACAGTATAAAGTGGTGTAGTCCCAGACCTACTAATGTAATGAACCTGTGGACAGTATAAAGTGGTGTAGTCCCAGTCTACTAATGTAATGAACCTGTGGACAGTATAAAGTGGTGTAGTCCCAGACCTACTAATGTAATGAACCTGTGGACAGTATAAGTGGTGTAGTCCCAGTCTACTAATGTAATGAACCTGTGGACAGTATAAAGTGGTGTAGTCCCAGACCTACTAATGTAATGAACCTGTGGACAGTATAAAGTGGTGTAGTCCCAGACCTACTAATGTAATGAACCTGTTGACAGTATAAAGTGGTGTAGTCCCAGACCTACTAATGTAATGAACCTGTGGACAGTATAAAGTGGTGTAGTCCCAGTCTACTAATGTAATGAACCTGTTGACAGTATAAAGTGGTGTAGTCCCAGACCTACTAATGTAATGAACCTGTGGACAGTATAAAGTGGTGTAGTCCCAGACCTACTAATGTAATGAACCTGTGGACAGTATAAAGTGGTGTAGTCCCAGTCTACTAATGTAATGAACCTGTGGACAGTATAAAGTGGTGTAGTCCCAGTCTACTAATGTAATGAACCTGTGGACAGTATAAAGTGGTGTAGTCCCAGACCTACTAATGTAATGAACCTGTTGACAGTATAAAGTGGTGTAGTCCCAGACCTACTAATGTAATGAACCTGTTGACAGTATAAAGTGGTGTAGTCCCAGTCTACTAATGTAATGAACCTGTGGACAGTATAAAGTGGTGTAGTCCCAGACCTACTAATGTAATGAACCTGTGGACAGTATAAAGTGGTGTAGTCCCAGACCTACTAATGTAATGAACCTGTTGACAGTATAAAGTGGTGTAGTCCCAGACCTACTAATGTAATGAACCTGTGGACAGTATAAAGTGGTGTAGTCCCAGTCTACTAATGTAATGAACCTGTGGACAGTATAAAGTGGTGTAGTCCCAGACCTACTAATGTAATGAACCTGTTGACAGTATAAAGTGGTGTAGTCCCAGACCTACTAATGTAATGAACCTGTGGACAGTATAAAGTGGTGTAGTCCCAGTCTACTAATGTAATGAACCTGTGGACAGTATAAAGTGGTGTAGTCCCAGACCTACTAATGTAATGAACCTGTGGACAGTATAAAGTGGTGTAGTCCCAGACCTACTAATGTAATGAACCTGTGGACAGTATAAAGTGGTGTAGTCCCAGTCTACTAATGTAATGAACCTGTGGACAGTATAAAGTGGTGTAGTCCCAGACCTACTAATGTAATGAACCTGTTGACAGTATAAAGTGGTGTAGTCCCAGACCTACTAATGTAATGAACCTGTGGACAGTATAAAGTGGTGTAGTCCCAGACCTACTAATGTAATGAACCTGTGGACAGTATAAAGTGGTGTAGTCCCAGACCTACTAATGTAATGAACCTGTTGACAGTATAAAGTGGTGTAGTCCCAGACCTACTAATGTAATGAATCTGTGGACAGTATAAAGTGGTGTAGTCCCAGACCTACTAATGTAATGAACCTGTGGACAGTATAAAGTGGTGTAGTCCCAGACCTACTAATGTAATGAACCTGTGGACAGTATAAAGTGGTGTAGTCCCAGTCTACTAATGTAATGAACCTGTGGACAGTATAAAGTGGTGTAGTCCCAGACCTACTAATGTAATGAACCTGTGGACAGTATAAGTGGTGTAGTCCCAGTCTACTAATGTAATGAACCTGTGGACAGTATAAAGTGGTGTAGTCCCAGACCTACTAATGTAATGAACCTGTGGACAGTATAAAGTGGTGTAGTCCCAGTCTACTAATGTAATGAACCTGTGGACAGTATAAAGTGGTGTAGTCCCAGTCTACTAATGTAATGAACCTGTGGACAGTATAAAGTGGTGTAGTCCCAGACCTACTAATGTAATGAACCTGTGGACAGTATAAAGTGGTGTAGTCCCAGACCTACTAATGTAATGAACCTGTGGACAGTATAAAGTGGTGTAGTCACAGTCTACTAATGTAATGAACCTGTGGACAGTATAAAGTGGTGTAGTCCCAGACCTACTAATGTAATGAACCTGTTGACAGTATAAAGTGGTGTAGTCCCAGACCTACTAATGTAATGAACCTGTGGACAGTATAAAGTGGTGTAGTCCCAGACCTACTAATGTAATGAACCTGTGGACAGTATAAAGTGGTGTAGTCCCAGTCTACTAATGTAATGAACCTGTTGACAGTATAAAGTGGTGTAGTCCCAGACCTACTAATGTAATGAACCTGTGGACAGTATAAAGTGGTGTAGTCCCAGTCTACTAATGTAATGAACCTGTGGACAGTATAAAGTGGTGTAGTCCCAGTCTACTAATGTAATGAACCTGTGGACAGTATAAAGTGGTGTAGTCCCAGACCTACTAATGTAATGAACCTGTGGACAGTATAAAGTGGTGTAGTCCCAGACCTACTAATGTAATGAACCTGTGGACAGTATAAAGTGGTGTAGTCCCAGTCTACTAATGTAATGAACCTGTTGACAGTATAAAGTGGTGTAGTCCCAGACCTACTAATGTAATGAACCTGTGGACAGTATAAAGTGGTGTAGTCCCAGACCTACTAATGTAATGAACCTGTGGACAGTATAAAGTGGTGTAGTCCCAGACCTACTAATGTAATGAACCTGTGGACAGTATAAAGTGGTGTAGTCCCAGACCTACTAATGTAATGAACCTGTGGACAGTATAAAGTGGTGTAGTCCCAGACCTACTAATGTAATGAACCTGTGGACAGTATAAAGTGGTGTAGTCCCAGACCTACTAATGTAATGAAGCTGTGGACAGTATAAAGTGGTGTAGTCCCAGTCTACTAATGTAATGAACCTGTTGACAGTATAAAGTGGTGTAGTCCCAGACCTACTAATGTAATGAACCTGTTGACAGTATAAAGTGGTGTAGTCCCAGACCTACTAATGTAATGAACCTGTGGACAGTATAAAGTGGTGTAGTCCCAGACCTACTAATGTAATGAACCTGTGGACAGTATAAAGTGGTGTAGTCCCAGTCTACTAATGTAATGAACCTGTGGACAGTATAAAGTGGTGTAGTCCCAGACCTACTAATGTAATGAACCTGTGGACAGTATAAAGTGGTGTAGTCCCAGACCTACTAATGTAATGAACCTGTGGACAGTATAAAGTGGTGTAGTCCCAGTCTACTAATGTAATGAACCTGTGGACAGTATAAAGTGGTGTAGTCCCAGACTACTAATGTAATGAACCTGTGGACAGTATAAAGTGGTGTAGTCCCAGACCTACTAATGTAATGAACCTGTGGACAGTATAAAGTGGTGTAGTCCCAGACCTACTAATGTAATGAACCTGTGGACAGTATAAAGTGGTGTAGTCCCAGACCTACTAATGTAATGAACCTGTGGACAGTATAAAGTGGTGTAGTCCCAGACCTACTAATGTAATGAACCTGTGGACAGTATAAAGTGGTGTAGTCCCAGACCTACTAATGTAATGAACCTGTTGACAGTATAAAGTGGTGTAGTCCCAGACCTACTAATGTAATGAACCTGTGGACAGTATAAAGTGGTGTAGTCCCAGACCTACTAATGTAATGAACCTGTGGACAGTATAAAGTGGTGTAGTCCCAGACCTACTAATGTAATGAACCTGTTGACAGTATAAAGTGGTGTAGTCCCAGACCTACTAATGTAATGAACCTGTGGACAGTATAAAGTGGTGTAGTCCCAGACCTACTAATGTAATGAACCTGTGGACAGTATAAAGTGGTGTAGTCCCAGACCTACTAATGTAATGAACCTGTGGACAGTATAAAGTGGTGTAGTCCCAGACCTACTAATGTAATGAACCTGTGGACAGTATAAAGTGGTGTAGTCCCAGACCTACTAATGTAATGAACCTGTGGACAGTATAAAGTGGTGTAGTCCCAGACCTACTAATGTAATGAACCTGTGGACAGTATAAAGTGGTGTAGTCCCAGACCTACTAATGTAATGAACCTGTGGACAGTATAAAGTGGTGTAGTCCCAGACCTACTAATGTAATGAACCTGTGGACAGTATAAAGTGGTGTAGTCCCAGACCTACTAATGTAATGAACCTGTGGACAGTATAAAGTGGTGTAGTCCCAGACCTACTAATGTAATGAACCTGTGGACAGTATAAAGTGGTGTAGTCCCAGACCTACTAATGTAATGAACCTGTGGACAGTATAAAGTGGTGTAGTCCCAGACCTACTAATGTAATGAACCTGTGGACAGTATAAAGTGGTGTAGTCCCAGTCCTACTAATGTAATGAACCTGTGGACAGTATAAAGTGGTGTAGTCCCAGACCTACTAATGTAATGAACCTGTGGACAGTATAAAGTGGTGTAGTCCCAGACCTACTAATGTAATGAACCTGTGGACAGTATAAAGTGGTGTAGTCCCAGACCTACTAATGTAATTAACCTGTGGACAGTATAAAGTGGTGTAGTCCCAGTCTACTAATGTAATGAACCTGTGGACAGTATAAAGTGGTGTAGTCCCAGACCTACTAATGTAATGAACCTGTGGACAGTATAAAGTGGTGTAGTCCCAGACCTACTAATGTAATGAACCTGTTGACAGTATAAAGTGGTGTAGTCCCAGTCTACTAATGTAATGAACCTGTGGACAGTATAAAGTGGTGTAGTCCCAGACCTACTAATGTAATGAACCTGTGGACAGTATAAAGTGGTGTAGTCCCAGACCTACTAATGTAATGAACCTGTGGACAGTATAAAGTGGTGTAGTCCCAGTCTACTAATGTAATGAACCTGTGGACAGTATAAAGTGGTGTAGTCCCAGACCTACTAATGTAATGAACCTGTTGACAGTATAAAGTGGTGTAGTCCCAGACCTACTAATGTAATGAACCTGTTGACAGTATAAAGTGGTGTAGTCCCAGACCTACTAATGTAATGAACCTGTGGACAGTATAAAGTGGTGTAGTCCCAGACCTACTAATGTAATGAACCTGTGGACAGTATAAAGTGGTGTAGTCCCAGACCTACTAATGTAATGAACCTGTTGACAGTATAAAGTGGTGTAGTCCCAGTCTACTAATGTAATGAACCTGTGGACAGTATAAAGTGGTGTAGTCCCAGACCTACTAATGTAATGAACCTGTGGACAGTATAAAGTGGTGTAGTCCCAGACCTACTAATGTAATGAACCTGTTGACAGTATAAAGTGGTGTAGTCCCAGTCTACTAATGTAATGAACCTGTGGACAGTATAAAGTGGTGTAGTCACAGTCTACTAATGTAATGAACCTGTGGACAGTATAAAGTGGTGTAGTCCCAGTCTACTAATGTAATGAACCTGTGGACAGTATAAAGTGGTGTAGTCCCAGACCTACTAATGTAATGAACCTGTGGACAGTATAAAGTGGTGTAGTCCCAGACCTACTAATGTAATGAACCTGTGGACAGTATAAAGTGGTGTAGTCCCAGTCTACTAATGTAATGAACCTGTGGACAGTATAAAGTGGTGTAGTCCCAGACTACTAATGTAATGAACCTGTGGACAGTATAAAGTGGTGTAGTCCCAGACCTACTAATGTAATGAACCTGTGGACAGTATAAAGTGGTGTAGTCCCAGACCTACTAATGTAATGAACCTGTGGACAGTATAAAGTGGTGTAGTCCCAAACCTACTAATGTAATGAACCTGTGGACAGTATAAAGTGGTGTAGTCCCAGACCTACTAATGTAATGAACCTGTGGACAGTATAAAGTGGTGTAGTCCCAGACCTACTAATGTAATGAACCTGTTGACAGTATAAAGTGGTGTAGTCCCAGACCTACTAATGTAATGAACCTGTGGACAGTATAAAGTGGTGTAGTCCCAGACCTACTAATGTAATGAACCTGTGGACAGTATAAAGTGGTGTAGTCCCAGACCTACTAATGTAATGAACCTGTTGACAGTATAAAGTGGTGTAGTCCCAGACCTACTAATGTAATGAACCTGTGGACAGTATAAAGTGGTGTAGTCCCAGACCTACTAATGTAATGAACCTGTGGACAGTATAAAGTGGTGTAGTCCCAGACCTACTAATGTAATGAACCTGTGGACAGTATAAAGTGGTGTAGTCCCAGACCTACTAATGTAATGAACCTGTGGACAGTATAAAGTGGTGTAGTCCCAGACCTACTAATGTAATGAACCTGTGGACAGTATAAAGTGGTGTAGTCCCAGACCTACTAATGTAATGAACCTGTGGACAGTATAAAGTGGTGTAGTCCCAGACCTACTAATGTAATGAACCTGTGGACAGTATAAAGTGGTGTAGTCCCAGACCTACTAATGTAATGAACCTGTGGACAGTATAAAGTGGTGTAGTCCCAGACCTACTAATGTAATGAACCTGTGGACAGTATAAAGTGGTGTAGTCCCAGACCTACTAATGTAATGAACCTGTGGACAGTATAAAGTGGTGTAGTCCCAGACCTACTAATGTAATGAACCTGTGGACAGTATAAAGTGGTGTAGTCCCAGACCTACTAATGTAATGAACCTGTGGACAGTATAAAGTGGTGTAGTCCCAGTCTACTAATGTAATGAACCTGTGGACAGTATAAAGTGGTGTAGTCCCAGACCTACTAATGTAATGAACCTGTGGACAGTATAAAGTGGTGTAGTCCCAGACCTACTAATGTAATGAACCTGTGGACAGTATAAAGTGGTGTAGTCCCAGACCTACTAATGTAATTAACCTGTGGACAGTATAAAGTGGTGTAGTCCCAGTCTACTAATGTAATGAACCTGTGGACAGTATAAAGTGGTGTAGTCCCAGACCTACTAATGTAATGAACCTGTGGACAGTATAAAGTGGTGTAGTCCCAGACCTACTAATGTAATGAACCTGTTGACAGTATAAAGTGGTGTAGTCCCAGTCTACTAATGTAATGAACCTGTGGACAGTATAAAGTGGTGTAGTCCCAGACCTACTAATGTAATGAACCTGTGGACAGTATAAAGTGGTGTAGTCCCAGACCTACTAATGTAATGAACCTGTGGACAGTATAAAGTGGTGTAGTCCCAGTCTACTAATGTAATGAACCTGTGGACAGTATAAAGTGGTGTAGTCCCAGACCTACTAATGTAATGAACCTGTTGACAGTATAAAGTGGTGTAGTCCCAGACCTACTAATGTAATGAACCTGTTGACAGTATAAAGTGGTGTAGTCCCAGACCTACTAATGTAATGAACCTGTGGACAGTATAAAGTGGTGTAGTCCCAGACCTACTAATGTAATGAACCTGTGGACAGTATAAAGTGGTGTAGTCCCAGACCTACTAATGTAATGAACCTGTTGACAGTATAAAGTGGTGTAGTCCCAGTCTACTAATGTAATGAACCTGTGGACAGTATAAAGTGGTGTAGTCCCAGACCTACTAATGTAATGAACCTGTGGACAGTATAAAGTGGTGTAGTCCCAGACCTACTAATGTAATGAACCTGTTGACAGTATAAAGTGGTGTAGTCCCAGTCTACTAATGTAATGAACCTGTGGACAGTATAAAGTGGTGTAGTCCCAGACCTACTAATGTAATGAACCTGTGGACAGTATAAAGTGGTGTAGTCCCAGACCTACTAATGTAATGAACCTGTGGACAGTATAAAGTGGTGTAGTCCCAGTCTACTAATGTAATGAACCTGTGGACAGAATAAAGTGGTGTAGTCCCAGACCTACTAATGTAATGAACCTGTGGACAGTATAAAGTGGTGTAGTCCCAGTCTACTAATGTAATGAACCTGTGGACAGTATAAAGTGGTGTAGTCCCAGTCTACTAATGTAATGAACCTGTGGACAGTATAAAGTGGTGTAGTCCCAGTCTACTAATGTAATGAACCTGTGGACAGTATAAAGTGGTGTAGTCCCAGACCTACTAATGTAATGAACCTGTGGACAGTATAAAGTGGTGTAGTCCCAGACCTACTAATGTAATGAACCTGTGGACAGTATAAAGTGGTGTAGTCCCAGACCTACTAATGTAATGAACCTGTTGACAGTATAAAGTGGTGTAGTCCCAGTCTACTAATGTAATGAACCTGTTGACAGTATAAAGTGGTGTAGTCCCAGACCTACTAATGTAATGAACCTGTGGACAGTATAAAGTGGTGTAGTCCCAGTCTACTAATGTAATGAACCTGTGGACAGTATAAAGTGGTGTAGTCCCAGACCTACTAATGTAATGAACCTGTTGACAGTATAAAGTGGTGTAGTCCCAGACCTACTAATGTAATGAACCTGTTGACAGTATAAAGTGGTGTAGTCCCAGACCTACTAATGTAATGAACCTGTGGACAGTATAAAGTGGTGTAGTCCCAGACCTACTAATGTAATGAACCTGTGGACAGTATAAAGTGGTGTAGTCCCAGACCTACTAATGTAATGAACCTGTTGACAGTATAAAGTGGTGTAGTCCCAGTCTACTAATGTAATGAACCTGTGGACAGTATAAAGTGGTGTAGTCCCAGACCTACCAATGTAATGAACCTGTGGACAGTATAAAGTGGTGTAGTCCCAGACCTACTAATGTAATGAACCTGTGGACAGTATAAAGTGGTGTAGTCCCAGACCTACTAATGTAATGAACCTGTGGACAGTATAAAGTGGTGTAGTCCCAGACCTACTAATGTAATGAACCTGTGGACAGTATAAAGTGGTGTAGTCCCAGACCTACTAATGTAATGAACCTGTTGACAGTATAAAGTGGTGTAGTCCCAGACCTACTAATGTAATGAACCTGTGGACAGTATAAAGTGGTGTAGTCCCAGACCTACTAATGTAATGAACCTGTGGACAGTATAAAGTGGTGTAGTCCCAGACCTACTAATGTAATGAACCTGTGGACAGTATAAAGTGGTGTAGTCCCAGACCTACTAATGTAATGAACCTGTGGACAGTATAAAGTGGTGTAGTCCCAGACCTACTAATGTAATGAACCTGTTGACAGTATAAAGTGGTGTAGTCCCAGACCTACTAATGTAATGAACCTGTGGACAGTATAAAGTGGTGTAGTCCCAGACCTACTAATGTAATGAACCTGTTGACAGTATAAAGTGGTGTAGTCCCAGTCTACTAATGTAATGAACCTGTGGACAGTATAAAGTGGTGTAGTCCCAGACCTACTAATGTAATGAACCTGTGGACAGTATAAAGTGGTGTAGTCCCAGACCTACTAATGTAATGAACCTGTGGACAGTATAAAGTGGTGTAGTCCCAGACCTACTAATGTAATGAACCTGTTGACAGTATAAAGTGGTGTAGTCCCAGTCTACTAATGTAATGAACCTGTTGACAGTATAAAGTGGTGTAGTCCCAGACCTACTAATGTAATGAACCTGTGGACAGTATAAAGTGGTGTAGTCCCAGTCTACTAATGTAATGAACCTGTGGACAGTATAAAGTGGTGTAGTCCCAGACCTACTAATGTAATGAACCTGTTGACAGTATAAAGTGGTGTAGTCCCAGACCTACTAATGTAATGAACCTGTTGACAGTATAAAGTGGTGTAGTCCCAGACCTACTAATGTAATGAACCTGTGGACAGTATAAAGTGGTGTAGTCCCAGACCTACTAATGTAATGAACCTGTGGACAGTATAAAGTGGTGTAGTCCCAGACCTACTAATGTAATGAACCTGTGGACAGTATAAAGTGGTGTAGTCCCAGACCTACTAATGTAATGAACCTGTGGACAGTATAAAGTGGTGTAGTCCCAGACCTACTAATGTAATGAACCTGTTGACAGTATAAAGTGGTGTAGTCCCAGACCTACTAATGTAATGAACCTGTGGACAGTATAAAGTGGTGTAGTCCCAGACCTACTAATGTAATGAACCTGTGGACAGTATAAAGTGGTGTAATCCCAGACTACTAATGTAATGAACCTGTGGACAGTATAAAGTGGTGTAGTCCCAGACCTACTAATGTAATGATCCTGTGGACAGTATAAAGTGGTGTAGTCCCAGTCTACTAATGTAATGAACCTGTGGACAGTATAAAGTGGTGTAGTCCCAGTCTACTAATGTAATGAACCTGTGGACAGTATAAAGTGGTGTAGTCCCAGACCTACTAATGTAATGAACCTGTTTACAGTATAAAGTGGTGTAGTCCCAGACCTACTAATGTAATGAACCTGTGGACAGTATAAAGTGGTGTAGTCCCAGACCTACTAATGTAATGAACCTGTTGACAGTATAAAGTGGTGTAGTCCCAGACCTACTAATGTAATGAACCTATGGACAGTATAAAGTGGTGTAGTCCCAGTCTACTAATGTAATAAACCTGTGGACAGTATAAAGTGGTGTAGTCCCAGTCTACTAATGTAATGAACCTGTTGACAGTATAAAGTGGTGTAGTCCCAGACCTACTAATGTAATGAACCTGTTGACAGTATAAAGTGGTGTAGTCCCAGACCTACTAATGTAATGAACCTGTGGACAGTATAAAGTGGTGTAGTCCAAGACCTACTAATGTAATGAACCTGTGGACAGTATAAAGTGGTGTAGTCCCAGACCTACTAATGTAATGAACCTGTTGACAGTATAAAGTGGTGTAGTCCCAGACCTACTAATGTAATGAACCTGTGGACAGTATAAAGTGGTGTAGTCCCAGACCTACTAATGTAATGAACCTGTGGACAGTATAAAGTGGTGTAGTCCCAGTCTACTAATGTAATGAACCTGTTGACAGTATAAAGTGGTGTAGTCCCAGTCTACTAATGTAATGAACCTGTGGACAGTATAAAGTGGTGTAGTCCCAGACCTACTAATGTAATGAACCTGTGGACAGTATAAAGTGGTGTAGTCCCAGACCTACTAATGTAATGAACCTGTGGACAGTATAAAATGGTGTAGTCCCAGACCTACTAATGTAATGAACCTGTTGACAGTATAAAGTGGTGTAGTCCCAGACCTACTAATGTAATGAACCTGTGGACAGTATAAAGTGGTGTAGTCCCAGTCTACTAATGTAATAAACCTGTGGACAGTATAAAGTGGTGTAGTCCCAGTCTACTAATGTAATGAACCTGTTGACAGTATAAAGTGGTGTAGTCCCAGACCTACTAATGTAATGAACCTGTTGACAGTATAAAGTGGTGTAGTCCCAGACCTACTAATGTAATGAACCTGTGGACAGTATAAAGTGGTGTAGTCCCAGACCTACTAATGTAATGAACCTGTGGACATTATAAAGTGGTGTAGTCCCAGACCTACTAATGTAATGAACCTGTTGACAGTATAAAGTGGTGTAGTCCCAGACCTACTAATGTAATGAACCTGTGGACAGTATAAAGTGGTGTAGTCCCAGACCTACTAATGTAATGAACCTGTGGACAGTATAAAGTGGTGTAGTCCCAGTCTACTAATGTAATGAACCTGTTGACAGTATAAAGTGGTGTAGTCCCAGTCTACTAATGTAATGAACCTGTGGACAGTATAAAGTGGTGTAGACCCAGACCTACTAATGTAATGAACCTGTGGACAGTATAAAGTGGTGTAGTCCCAGACCTACTAATGTAATGAACCTGTGGACAGTATAAAGTGGTGTAGTCCCAGACCTACTAATGTAATGAACCAGTGGACAGTATAAAGTGGTGTAGTCCCAGACCTACTAATGTAATGAACCTGTGGACAGTATAAAGTGGTGTAGTCCCAGACCTACTAATGTAATGAACCTGTGGACAGTATAAAGTGGTGTAGTCCCAGTCTACTAATGTAATGAACCTGTGGACAGTATAAAGTTGTGTAGTCCCAGACCTACTAATGTAATGAACCTGTGGACAGTATAAAGTGGTGTAGTCCCAGTCTACTAATGTAATGAACCTGTGGACAGTATAAAGTGGTGTAGTCCCAGTCTACTAATGTAATGAACCTGTGGACAGTATAAAGTGGTGTAGTCCCAGTCTACTAATGTAATGAACCTGTGGACAGTATAAAGTGGTGTAGTCCCAGTCTACTAATGTAATGAACCTGTGGACAGTATAAAGTGGTGTAGTCCCAGACCTACTAATGTAATGAACCTGTGGACAGTATAAAGTGGTGTAGTCCCAGACCTACTAATGTAATGAACCTTTGGACAGTATAAAGTGGTGTAGTCCCAGACCTACTAATGTAATGAACCTGTTGACAGTATAAAGTGGTGTAGTCCCAGACCTACTAATGTAATGAACCTGTGGACAGTATAAAGTGGTGTAGTCCCAGTCTACTAATGTAATAAACCTGTGGACAGTATAAAGTGGTGTAGTCCCAGTCTACTAATGTAATGAACCTGTTGACAGTATAAAGTGGTGTAGTCCCAGACCTACTAATGTAATGAACCTGTTGACAGTATAAAGTGGTGTAGTCCCAGACCTACTAATGTAATGAACTTGTGGACAGTATAAAGTGGTGTAGTCCCAGACCTACTAATGTAATGAACCTGTGGACAGTATAAAGTGGTGTAGTCCCAGACCTACTAATGTAATGAACCTGTTGACAGTATAAAGTGGTGTAGTCCCAGACCTACTAATGTAATGAACCTGTGGACAGTATAAAGTGGTGTAGTCCCAGACCTACTAATGTAATGAACCTGTGGACAGTATAAAGTGGTGTAGTCCCAGACCTACTAATGTAATGAACCTGTTGACAGTATAAAGTGGTGTAGTCCCAGACCTACTAATGTAATGAACCTGTGGACAGTATAAAGTGGTGTAGTCCCAGACCTACTAATGTAATGAACCTGTGGACAGTATAAAGTGGTGTAGTCCCAGTCTACTAATGTAATGAACCTGTTGACAGTATAAAGTGGTGTAGTCCCAGTCTACTAATGTAATGAACCTGTGGACAGTATAAAGTGGTGTAGACCCAGACCTACTAATGTAATGAACCTGTGGACAGTATAAAGTGGTGTAGTCCCAGACCTACTAATGTAATGAACCTGTGGACAGTATAAAGTGGTGTAGTCCCAGACCTACTAATGTAATGAACCAGTGGACAGTATAAAGTGGTGTAGTCCCAGACCTACTAATGTAATGAACCTGTGGACAGTATAAAGTGGTGTAGTCCCAGACCTACTAATGTAATGAACCTGTGGACAGTATAAAGTGGTGTAGTCCCAGTCTACTAATGTAATGAACCTGTGGACAGTATAAAGTGGTGTAGTCCCAGACCTACTAATGTAATGAACCTGTGGACAGTATAAAGTGGTGTAGTCCCAGTCTACTAATGTAATGAACCTGTGGACAGTATAAAGTGGTGTAGTCCCAGTCTACTAATGTAATGAACCTGTGGACAGTATAAAGTGGTGTAGTCCCAGTCTACTAATGTAATGAACCTGTGGACAGTATAAAGTGGTGTAGTCCCAGACCTACTAATGTAATGAACCTGTGGACAGTATAAAGTGGTGTAGTCCCAGACCTACTAATGTAATGAACCTTTGGACAGTATAAAGTGGTGTAGTCCCAGACCTACTAATGTAATGAACCTGTTGACAGTATAAAGTGGTGTAGTCCCAGACCTACTAATGTAATGAACCTGTGGACAGTATAAAGTGGTGTAGTCCCAGTCTACTAATGTAATAAACCTGTGGACAGTATAAAGTGGTGTAGTCCCAGTCTACTAATGTAATGAACCTGTTGACAGTATAAAGTGGTGTAGTCCCAGACCTACTAATGTAATGAACCTGTTGACAGTATAAAGTGGTGTAGTCCCAGACCTACTAATGTAATGAACCTGTGGACAGTATAAAGTGGTGTAGTCCCAGACCTACTAATGTAATGAACCTGTGGACAGTATAAAGTGGTGTAGTCCCAGACCTACTAATGTAATGAACCTGTTGACAGTATAAAGTGGTGTAGTCCCAGACCTACTAATGTAATGAACCTGTGGACAGTATAAAGTGGTGTAGTCCCAGACCTACTAATGTAATGAACCTGTGGACAGTATAAAGTGGTGTAGTCCCAGACCTACTAATGTAATGAACCTGTTGACAGTATAAAGTGGTGTAGTCCCAGACCTACTAATGTAATGAACCTGTGGACAGTATAAAGTGGTGTAGTCCCAGACCTACTAATGTAATGAACCTGTGGACAGTATAAAGTGGTGTAGTCCCAGTCTACTAATGTAATGAACCTGTTGACAGTATAAAGTGGTGTAGTCCCAGTCTACTAATGTAATGAACCTGTGGACAGTATAAAGTGGTGTAGACCCAGACCTACTAATGTAATGAACCTGTGGACAGTATAAAGTGGTGTAGTCCCAGACCTACTAATGTAATGAACCTGTGGACAGTATAAAGTGGTGTAGTCCCAGACCTACTAATGTAATGAACCAGTGGACAGTATAAAGTGGTGTAGTCCCAGACCTACTAATGTAATGAACCTGTGGACAGTATAAAGTGGTGTAGTCCCAGACCTACTAATGTAATGAACCTGTGGACAGTATAAAGTGGTGTAGTCCCAGTCTACTAATGTAATGAACCTGTGGACAGTATAAAGTGGTGTAGTCCCAGACCTACTAATGTAATGAACCTGTGGACAGTATAAAGTGGTGTAGTCCCAGTCTACTAATGTAATGAACCTGTGGACAGTATAAAGTGGTGTAGTCCCAGTCTACTAATGTAATGAACCTGTGGACAGTATAAAGTGGTGTAGTCCCAGTCTACTAATGTAATGAACCTGTGGACAGTATAAAGTGGTGTAGTCCCAGACCTACTAATGTAATGAACCTGTTTACAGTATAAAGTGGTGTAGTCCCAGACCTACTAATGTAATGAACCTGTGGACAGTATAAAGTGGTGTAGTCCCAGACCTACTAATGTAATGAACCTGTGGACAGTATAAAGTGGTGTAGTCCCAGACCTACTAATGTAATGAACCTGTTGACAGTATAAAGTGGTGTAGTCCCAGACCTACTAATGTAATGAACCTGTGGACAGTATAAAGTGGTGTAGTCCCAGACCTACTAATGTAATGAACCTGTGGACAGTATAAAGTGGTGTAGTCCCAGTCTACTAATGTAATGAACCTGTTGACAGTATAAAGTGGTGTAGTCCCAGTCTACTAATGTAATGAACCTGTGGACAGTATAAAGTGGTGTAGACCCAGACCTACTAATGTAATGAACCTGTGGACAGTATAAAGTGGTGTAGTCCCAGACCTACTAATGTAATGAACCTGTGGACAGTATAAAGTGGTGTAGTCCCAGACCTACTAATGTAATGAACCAGTGGACAGTATAAAGTGGTGTAGTCCCAGACCTACTAATGTAATGAACCTGTGGACAGTATAAAGTGGTGTAGTCCCAGACCTACTAATGTAATGAACCTGTGGACAGTATAAAGTGGTGTAGTCCCAGTCTACTAATGTAATGAACCTGTGGACAGTATAAAGTGGTGTAGTCCCAGACCTACTAATACAATGAACCTGTGGACAGTATAAAGTGGTGTAGTCCCAGTCTACTAATGTAATGAACCTGTGGACAGTATAAAGTGGTGTAGTCCCAGTCTACTAATGTAATGAACCTGTGGACAGTATAAAGTGGTGTAGTCCCAGACCTACTAATGTAATGAACCTGTGGACAGTATAAAGTGGTGTAGTCCCAGACCTACTAATGTAATGAACCTGTGGACAGTATAAAGTGGTGTAGTCCCAGACCTACTAATGTAATGAACCTGTTGACAGTATAAAGTGGTGTAGTCCCAGACCTACTAATGTAATGAACCTGTGCACAGTATAAAGTGGTGTAGTCCCAGACCTACTAATGTAATGAACCTGTGGACAGTATAAAGTGGTGTAGTCCCAGACCTACTAATGTAATGAACCTGTTGACAGTATAAAGTGGTGTAGTCCCAGACCTACTAATGTAATGAACCTGTGGACAGTATAAAGTGGTGTAGTCCCAGACCTACTAATGTAATGAACCTGTTGACAGTATAAAGTGGTGTAGTCCCAGTCTACTAATGTAATGAACCTGTGGACAGTATAAAGTGGTGTAGTCCCAGTCTACTAATGTAATGAACCTGTGGACAGTATAAAGTGGTGTAGTCCCAGACCTACTAATGTAATGAACCTGTGGACAGTATAAAGTGGTGTAGTCCCAGACCTACTAATGTAATGAACCTGTGGACAGTATAAAATGGTGTAGTCCCAGACCTACTAATGTAATGAACCTGTGGACAGTATAAAGTGGTGTAGTCCCAGACCTACTAATGTAATGAACCTGTTGACAGTATAAAGTGGTGTAGTCCCAGACCTACTAATGTAATGAACCTGTTGACAGTATAAAGTGGTGTAGTCCCAGTCTACTAATGTAATGAACCTGTGGACAGTATAAAGTGGTGTAGTCCCAGACCTACTAATGTAATGAACCTGTGGACAGTATAAAGTGGTGTAATCCCAGACTACTAATGTAATGAACCTGTGGACAGTATAAAGTGGTGTAGTCCCAGACCTACTAATGTAATGAACCTGTGGACAGTATAAAGTGGTGTAGTCCCAGTCTACTAATGTAATGAACCTGTGGACAGTATAAAGTGGTGTAGTCCCAGTCTACTAATGTAATGAACCTGTGGACAGTATAAAGTGGTGTAGTCCCAGTCTACTAATGTAATGAACCTGTTGACAGTATAAAGTGGTGTAGTCCCAGACCTACTAATGTAATGAACCTGTTGACAGTATAAAGTGGTGTAGTCCCAGTCTACTAATGTAATGAACCTGTTGACAGTATAAAGTGGTGTAGTCCCAGACCTACTAATGTAATGAACCTGTGGACAGTATAAAGTGGTGTAGTCCCAGTCTACTAATGTAATGAACCTGTGGACAGTATAAAGTGGTGTAGTCCCAGACCTACTAATGTAATGAACCTGTTGACAGTATAAAGTGGTGTAGTCCCAGTCTACTAATGTAATGAACCTGTTGACAGTATAAAGTGGTGTAGTCCCAGACCTACTAATGTAATGAACCTGTGGACAGTATAAAGTGGTGTAGTCCCAGTCTACTAATGTAATGAACCTGTGGACAGTATAAAGTGGTGTAGTCCCAGTCTACTAATGTAATGAACCTGTGGACAGTATAAAGTGGTGTAGTCCCAGACCTACTAATGTAATGAACCTGTGGACAGTATAAAGTGGTGTAGTCCCAGTCTACTAATGAAATGAACCTGTGGACAGTATAAAGTGGTGTAGTCCCAGACCTACTAATGTAATGAACCTGTGGACAGTATAAAGTGGTGTAGTCCCAGACCTACTAATGTAATGAACCTGTGGACAGTATAAAGTGGTGTAGTCCCAGACCTACTAATGTAATGAACCTGTGGACAGTATAAAGTGGTGTAGTCCCAGACCTACTAATGTAATGAACCTGTGGACAGTATAAAGTGGTGTAGTCCCAGACCTACTAATGTAATGAACCTGTGGACAGTATAAAGTGGTGTAGTCCCAGTCTACTAATGTAATGAACCTGTGGACAGTATAAAGTGGTGTAGTCCCAGACCTACTAATGTAATGAACCTGTGGACAGTATAAAGTGGTGTAGTCCCAGACCTACTAATGTAATGAACCTGTGGACAGTATAAAGTGGTGTAGTCCCAGTCTACTAATGTAATGAACCTGTGGACAGTATAAAGTGGTGTAGTCCCAGACCTACTAATGTAATGAACCTGTGGACAGTATAAAGTGGTGTAGTCCCAGACCTACTAATGTAATGAACCTGTGGACAGTATAAAGTGGTGTAGTCCCAGACCTACTAATGTAATGAACCTGTGGACAGTATAAAGTGGTGTAGTCCCAGACCTACTAATGTAATTAACCTGTGGACAGTATAAAGTGGTGTAGTCCCAGACCTACTAATGTAATGAACCTGTGGACAGTATAAAGTGGTGTAGTCCCAGTCTACTAATGTAATGAACCTGTGGACAGTATAAAGTGGTGTAGTCCCAGACCTACTAATGTAATGAACCTGTGGACAGTATAAAGTGGTGTAGTCCCAGTCCTACTAATGTAATGAACCTGTGGACAGTATAAAGTGGTGTAGTCCCAGACCTACTAATGTAATTAACCTGTGGACAGTATAAAGTGGTGTAGTCCCAGACCTACTAATGTAATGAACCTGTGGACAGTATAAAGTGGTGTAGTCCCAGACCTACTAATGTAATGAACCTGTGGACAGTATAAAGTGGTGTAGTCCCAGACCTACTAATGTAATGAACCTGTGGACAGTATAAAGTGGTGTAGTCCCAGACCTACTAATGTAATGAACCTGTGGACAGTATAAAGTGGTGTAGTCCCAGACCTACTAATGTAATGAACCTGTGGACAGTATAAAGTGGTGTAGTCCCAGACCTACTAATGTAATGAACCTGTGGACAGTATAAAGTGGTGTAGTCCCAGACCTACTAATGTAATGAACCTGTGGACAGTATAAAGTGGTGTAGTCCCAGTCTACTAATGTAATTTACCTGTGGACAGTATAAAGTGGTGTAGTCCCAGACCTACTAATGTAATGAACCTGTGGACAGTATAAAGTGGTGTAGTCCCAGACCTACTAATGTAATGAACCTGTGGACAGTATAAAGTGGTGTAGTCCCAGACCTACTAATGTAATGAACCTGTGGACAGTATAAAGTGGTGTAGTCCCAGACCTACTAATGTAATGAACCTGTGGACAGTATAAAGTGGGTGTAGTCCCAGTTCCACTAATGTAACCCCTGTG